>NC_141082.1:35252728-35503010 GCF_041138505.1 Cibotium barometz
TAGACCAAAACCTCATATCATTGAAAATGTAGAGAATAGAGAGTACAAGATTGAAGCAAGAATGGAGATGGAGAGCCTTGGGAGAGCACTTGAGAAGGAGCTATGGAGCAAGCTCTCTCTATGAGCCTCTCAACCAAATGACCAAAAAGTCCCCTTAGCTCTCAAATGGGCCACCTTTTATACAAAAATTCTAGAACTCCCAAAAGTTCCCATGTGGGATTATTGTCAAGCCCTCTCCCACATTCATCTACAACTTGGAACTCTCTTCAAGAGCCCTAAGTGTCTTTTTTGTTGCATCCTTGTATTGATCTGCATGCAACAAAGACCATATCTGCTTCTTCGAATTTTTTGTCTGTCCTCTTCTTATCTGCATACTATTTCTGTCTATCCTGGGCAACTTTTATATCTTTACGAATTGATTGCATCTGCTAGGACTGCTGCTCTATGTCGTCAAGCATCTGTCTGGACATCTCGATCCTAATCAATGGGTCGGACCAAGTTAATGGAGTTAAGCAATCTTGTCCATACAGAGCTTTGAAAGGGCTCATCCCAATACTTCGGTGATAAGAAGCATTGTAGGCGAATTCGACTAGGTGCAGATAGCTTAGCCACTTCTTGGGTTCCCTGCCACCACAGCATGATCGAAGTATTTCTTCGATTACTTGGTTCACCCTTTCAATTTGACCATCGGTTTCGGGGTGGTAAGCTGTGCTGAGATCCAAGAAGGTTCCTACTGCTTCGAAAAATGCAGTCCAGAATCTTGACGTGAACTTGGGATCTCGATCACTTACTATTCTCCTAGGTAGGCCATGCAATCTGAAGATTTCCTTAAGGAACACTATGGCCACATCCACTACAGTGTAGGTTTCTTTTACTGGAATCACTTACTATTCTCCTAGGTAGGCCATGCAATCTGAAGATTTTCTTAAGGAACACTATGGCCACATCCACTACAGTGTAGGTTTCTTTTACTGGAATCAGATGGGCAACTTTGGTTAGTCTATCAACTACGGAGTTGTAACCTGATTGCACTGAATGTAATCCAGTAATAAAATCCATACTGATACGTTCCCACTTCATCTGGGATCTCGATCACTTACTATTCTCCTAGGTAGGCCATGCAATCTGAAGATTTTCTTAAGGAATACTATGGCCACATCCACTACAGTGTAGGTTTCTTTTACTGGAATCAGATGGGCAACTTTGGTTAGTCTATCAACTACGGAGTTGTAACCTGATTGCACTGAATGTAATCCAGTAATAAAATCCATACTGATACGTTCCCACTTCATCTGGGGGATGTCTAATGGATGTAACTTCCCAAGTATTTTTACTCTCTGGGCCTTGACTTTTTGACAGGTAACTTCCCAGGTATTTTTACTCTCTCGGCCTTGACTTTCTTATAGGTCAGACATTGACGTACATGATTAAGTACATCCTTTTTTAGACCAGGCCAAAGAAGCTTTTCTTCACAGACATGTAGGTTTTGATGAAACTTGGATGTCCTGCACAATAAGGCTATCATGGGCTTCATTCAGAATTTGACCCTTAGTTTCCTCATCATTGGGAATGCATAGCCTGCGATTATAACCTGCGATTATAATACATAATTCCATCATCCAAGTTGTACCCTTGAACTCAGTTCAACTCCTATGGAGTTTTGCTTTCCTGCATAAGTAGGGTAGCAATAGGGCCAAAGAATCTATCCTGCATGATCTTCTCTCTTGATTCAATAATCAAGGGATTTGACACTACAGTAATTGCAAGCAAGGAGGCTTTTCTGCTCAGGGCATCTACTACCACATTTTCTTTGCATGGGCGGTACTTGATTTCAAAATCAAATTCTTACAGGATCTACATCCACCTTCTTTGGCACATGTTGAGATCCTTCTGAGTGAAGATCCACTTTAAGCTCTGATGATCTGTCATCAAAGTGAATCTTTGACCCAGTAGGTAACGTCTCCACAACTTCAGGGCATATACTACTGAAAGTAGTTCCAGGTCGTGGACAGCATAATTTCTCTCATGCATTCTGAGTTTTCGGGATTCATAGGCCACTGCATGACCTTCCTGCATGAGTGCACCTCCCAGGGCAAAACTGCTGGCATCAGTTACCATCTCAAAGGGTAGAGAGAAATCTGGCAACTTCAAAACGGGATTGGTTACCAAGGCGGTCTCTTCAGCTTATCAAAAACACTCTGGCACCTGGCAGACCATTGAAACAAGATATTCTTCTTGAGAAGATTAGTCAGGGGGAAGCTATGAGAGCATACTTTGGTATAAAAATTCTATACCAACCAGTCAATCCCAAGAATCCTCTGACTTCTTTCACTGACTTTGGTTCAGGCCAATCTATGACTGCATGGACTTTTGCGGAATCTGGAGAAATTCCATCTTTGGATACCAGAAAGCCCAAGTATTCAACATGGTTGGCAAAGAAAGTGCATTTGCTCTTTTTTACAAAGAGTTGGTGCTTCCTTAGAATCTCAAGAACTGTTCTGACATGAGCTTCATGGTCAGCTGCATTCTTTGAGTAAATCAAAATATCATCAAAGAAAATAAGAACAAAATCATCCAAGTATTCTCTAAGAATGTCCTGCATTAAGCGATTGAAGGCATTTGTCAATCCAAACGGCATGACAGTGAATTCATAATGCCCATATCGAGTATTGATGGCTATCTTCGGGATATCTTGCTCATTAATCCTGATCTGATAACACCCTGATTTGAGATCTATCTTTGTGAAGATCTGGGCTCCACTTAGCCTATCGAGAAGCTCATCAATTCTGGGGATAGGATACTTATTCTTAACTATCAACTGATTGAGACCCCTGTAGTCCACATAGAGTCTTAGCATTCCATCTTTCTTTTTCTGAAAGAGAACTAGCGCACCCCAAGGTGAAACACTGGGTCTTACAAACCCTTACTGTAACAGTTGTCTAAGCTGTTCCTTGAGTTTGATGGCTTCAAGAACTGGCATTTTGTACGTGCGCAGGGCTACTAGGTGAGCTCCGAGGATCAATTCTATCACATGATCTACTTTCTGAATTGGAGGTATCTCTGATAATTCTGCTGGGAATAAATCATCATATTCATTTAACCATTCAAGTTCTTTAGCTTTTAACTTTGTGTCTGGATTCATTTTGACAACATAAATGAGCTACTTCTTTCTAAGTCCTTTTAGTAACTTAGATGTTGGAATTAGGGTTGCAGGAAAGCACACAAAGCTTGGAGAAGAAGAAGCAAGAATGCACACAACACAAAGTGTATTAGATTGTGTCAATGTACAAAAGATAAGTTAGCCCTAGAATGATGGGCATATATACAAGCCGGGAGAAAAAACCTCCTAAAGAGGGAAAAAGTGCCTCCGCGGTCCTAAGTGTGTTCACACACATCACTGCCTATGTATATGGCAACAAATCCCCCCTGGGAGTGATGGTGTGAACGAGAGCTGGCACTCATGTATAGGGGAGTGCCATGCCCGAAGTAGATCAATCCACAAAGGGGAGCAAGCCCAAAGCTTTGTGGAAAGCTTCGAACTCCTCACGAGGAAGCGCCTTTGTGAAAAGATCGGCGAGGTTGTCCTGTGTTGGCAAATAGGCCAAGCTGATCTCTCCTGCTGAGAGTCTCTCCCTGACATAGTGATAATGCACCTCAATGTGCTTTGTGCGAGCATGAAAAACTGGGTTTCTCGCAACTGCCAATGCGCTCTGACTGTCAGTGTAGATAGAGGTGGTAGACTCCTGTCCAACACCCAAATCAGCCATAAGCCGTTTGAGCCACACACACTCAACCGTAGCTGTGTGAAAGCTGCCTTGTACTCAGCTTCACAACTAGAAGTGGCCACAGTAGGTTGCTTCTTGCTCAACCAAGATATGCATGAGCTACCGAGCATGAAACAAAAACCACTTGTGGACACTCTTGTGTCATAGCAACCAGCCCAATCTAAGTCCGAAAAGGCATGTAAATCTGGCGGCAACGATCCCCCCTTGGGATAAAGCAACCCAAGATGTATGGTGCCACTCAAGTAGCGAAAGATGCGTTTAACTGCCTTCCAATGCTGAGACCCTGGGCTATGCATAAACCTGCTCACCTGTGAGACTGCAAACTAAATGTCCGGCCTCGTAATGCATACATAAATGAGGCAACCAATAGCTGTCTGATAGAGTGTGACATCAAAGTGATCTCCAGCATCATGAAGACTCAACTTCAAACCTGTCTCCATTGGAGTAGCAATAGGCTTGTAGTCTTCAAGGCCAAATCTCCGCAACAATGTTTCAATATACTTTGTCTGACACAAAGCAATACCTCCATCACACTGCTTAAATTGTATCCCCAAATAATGATGCAAATGTCCCAAATCTAACATCTCAAAAGAGGCATTCAAATCAACCTTAAAATTAGCAATATGACTTTCATTTGGTCCTGTGAGCAGCATGTCATCGACATAGAGAGCAATGATTAGATGTACATCATCCACACATTTAACATATAAAGTGCCTTCTGTTGGACTATTCTGAAAACCATGTGCAATCAAATACACATGTATCTTTTCATACCAAGCTCGTGGAGCTTGCTTTAAACCATATAAAGCCTTTTTCAACCAACAGATATCTTGTCAGTATTGGATTTGTGGTTGGAAATGCAGACTCTTCACTTTATGTGAAGAAGACACATGATGGTATCGTGATGATAGTCATTTATGTTGATGATTTGATTATCACAGGTGATTGTGGGAAAGGCATTGATGAGGTTAAGGCCTCTTTATGCAAAGAGTTTGATATGAAAGACCTTGGTGATTTAAGGTTCTTTCTTGGCATTGAGGTGATAAGAACAAGCAAGGGTATATGGCTGGTGCAAAGGCAATATGCACTTGACATGCTGGCAAAGTATGGTATGACAGCATGCAAACCAATGTTGACACCATTAGAGAAAAACATGAAGCTTAGGGCTGATTTGGGTGATGAGCTTGATGATATCACCATGTACAGAAAAATGGTTGGTAGCCTTATCTACATGACCATTACGAGGCTAGATCTCAACTATGCAGTTGGTTTGGTAAGTCAGTTTATGCAGAGTCCTCGTAAACCTCACTTGGATGCTGTGAGACGTATTCTGAGATACGTCAAAACTATCGTGCATTATGGTCTTTTCTATGAGGCAGGAAAAGACATGCATGTCTATGGATATACAGATGCAGATTGGGCCGGTAGTGCATATGACAGGCGACCAGTGGCTATGTTTTCAGCCTTGGTAGTGGAGCTGTGAGTTGGAGCAGTAAAAAGCAACCTACAGTTGCTTTATCTACCACACAGAGGCCGAGTATCGTGGAGCAGCCATAGCTGCATGTGAGGCTATGTGGTTGAAGAAGTTGCTAGACGATGTCAGGTTACAGAGTGATATGATAGTTGTCATTCATTGTGACAACATGAGTAGTATTCAGCTTGCTAGCAACCCAGTTTATCATGCCAGGACCAAACATATTGAGGTCCACTATCACTTCATCAGAGAGAAAGTGCTAGATGGGCATGTTGATTTGACATATGTACAGACAGATGAGCAGGTTGCAGATATCTTTACCAAAGCACTTGGTAAGGATAAGTTCGAGTATTTCCGTACTAGATTGGGAGTCCTAGAGATGGACATGTCGAGCTTGAGGGGGAGTGTTGAAATGTGAAGCTCGTATACAACTGGAGGATAGCACATGGGTGCTGACAGAGTGACATTATGGTAGATGGATATCGTGTGGTGTGTTTATGACCGCGTCCAGCTGGTCATGTGTGGTGTGGACATTACATTAGGTTTACTTTTGTAGTGTGGACATAACACTATGTTGTGTTCTCTTTTGTGTGTGTGAGAGAGATGATGACTATGGCTTCTCTCCTTCTTTATGATTGATGAATATGGATTAGGGTTTACTTCTCTTCGTGTGTGCTCCCTCCTCCTATTTTTTATCATGGTGAACCTAGTCAAAGAAGGGGGAACCTTCGAGAAGGAGAAAATCTAATCAAGGGTTACTTTGCCCATGATGGGTGCCTCTACTTCAATCACAGGCTATGTATTCCTAAGTACCCTTCTCTAAAGAAGTTAATCCTCTATGAAGCTCATGATAGTCCCACCTACACCTAAGCTATGCAAAGACCTTGAATACTCTAAGGAGGAGCATTGGACAAGCTTGAAAAATGATTTCCTTTAAAGCAATGTCTCTCATGTCAAAGGATCAAAGCTGAAAGAGTCAAGATGTCTGGAAAGCTTTAACCCTTGGATATTCCTCAAATGAAGTGGGAATGCATTGGTATGGACTTTGTCACAAGTTTTCCCAATGTACAAGGAGGATATGATTCAATTTTTGTAGTGGGGTGCACCAAAGTAGCTCATCTTATACCAGCAAAGAAAACCTTCAAATCTTATGATGTTACCTAATTATTCATCAAGGAGGTCTTCAAGCTTTATGGTTTACCAAAAATTATAGTCAGCACAATCGGGACTTCGACTTCACTTCAAAGTTCCGGAAGTCCTTATTTCAGGCCTTGAGTACTCAACTTTACTTTAGTACAACTTATCATCCAAAGATTGATGGCCAGATTGAGAGAGTCAACTAAGTAATTGAAGACATTCTCAGAGCATATTACGGATGGGAGCCAAGAAGATGGATTCAACACCATTCTCTAATAGAATTTGCCTATAGACATCTTATCAGCATAGGGATGTCACCATTTAACGCACTCTATGGGTAGAAATGCTTATCTCTAAATTTCTCTGATCCAACCTTAAGAGTTGAAGCCTCCAGAAAAATGCTCGAGGAGATGGAATGTTGAGAAATGTGGTGCCAAAGAGTACAAGGAAGAGGTAGGGAGTGAGAATGAGTAGCCAAGAAAGTGCAAAGCATAGCATGCAGCCACGTGAGGAAAGGGATTTATCCCACATTGATGTACAAGCCCAAGGGTGTACCTCCTCAAATAAAAGGGGGCCATCTCTCAGCAATGAAATCAGATCACTTGCACACATCTCAAGCCTCTTTATGAGTATAAATCTTAATCTTGTAACTTGAGTGTGCTTGAGTCTATTGCACATACTCATCATCATGAGTAAACTTAGATTATATAAATATTAGATTAATCATATTTAATTAGTATAAGGTTAGGCTTGATAAGGTAGATGTTTTACTCTAGTAGGAGAGCTTGATCAAGAGTTTTACATGGAAGAGCAGACCAAGGCTATCCAAAAAGATATTAAAGCTACCCAACATCGGTAGAAACATTACGCCGATATACAAGGAGGTCCGAAAGGATCTTCAAGGAAGGAGACAAAGTTATTCTATGGGTGCGACCCAAGCGTAGCTCTTTATCACTTGGGAACATAAGAAACTCAGCCCAAGATATTGTGGGTCCTATACAGTCATCAAGTGTTTGGGTAGAAGTGCCAATAAGCTACAAATCCCAGCCCGTGTTAAGGTCCACAATGTATTTGTGCGCTTTTGCCGCATGAGTCATAGCTGGGGACTTGCCGAGCACCATATGCGAGCCACGAATGGCTGCAAGCATACAATCAGGAAAGCAAGCTCAAACAAAATGCAAAGGTGTGTCACTCACCGCTCTAACCACCGCCGTGAACGATTCTCGCGTCGCAGCAGTGAAGGAGGAGCCGCCGTCGCCGCTCTACCGCTACAAAGTCTAAACCCCACTTTTCAAATGGTTGGTTTACTTTGATCGGATGTAGGGGCATCTGATCTTTCCACTGGGGTTTCCTGTATCGTTGGCATTCATCGCAACCCTTCACAAAGAGTGATGTATCTTGGAATATAGTGGGCCACCCATACCCTGATTGTAAGATCTTTTGCGCAGTTAAGTCTCCTGAGAAGTGACCACCGGCTATGCCCATATGTACCTCTTACAAAATGTATAGATACTCATCCTCTCAGGCACAATGCCTAAGAACGTCATCCTTTCCTCTTTTATAAAGAGTCCCGGCTATCAGAGGCAATAGGGTTCGCATTCCTTGATCACATTTCGCGCTAGATCTTTACGAAGCTCCTTGGGTGGAAAGCCATTAACCAAAAAGTTAACAATCTTCTCACTCCATTCAGGCATTGTCTCCACCATGAACAGGGAAGTGTCAGGTAAGTCATCATCAACCCCCGTAGGAGCTTCACCATTAGGTATGCGAGACAAATGATCAGCCATAACATGTTTTTTGCCAGGTCTCATAACAACAGTGAAATCAAACTCAAGAAGAATCAATAGCCATCGTGTGATTCTTCCTGTGGAGCATGGTTTGTTTGCCAGATACAACAATGCTTGATGATCCACATAGAAAACAAACTTGGTGGTAAGGTGGTGTAGTTCATCTCAGCATCGTTCAACTGGCGACTGGCAAAGCTGATGGGGTAGTCTAATTTGTGTTCTCCAGGTTGAGTTAACACACACCCAATAGCAAAGTTTGATGCATCAATATGCACATGGAAGAGTAAATCCCAGTTAGGCATTCTCAAGATTGGAGCACTCGCCAAGGCCTTCTTTAATAGCTCATAGACACGGTCACATTCTTCGGTCCAAATAAACTCGATGAGAAGCTTATACAATGGTCAAGCTATCTCGGCGAAGAATAGAATAAATCGATAATAACCAACATGGCCCATAAAGCGTTGGACTCCCTTATAGTTGGTGGATGGGGGTAATTCTAGAATGACCTTGATTTTACTCTCGTCAGTGAGAAAATCCCATTTTTGGACACTATATGCCCTAAGATAACTCCGTGTTTAACCCAGAATTGGCATTTGAAAGGATTCAATGAGATGCGATATAATCTACACCTTTCAAATATTTTTCGTAAACACATCAAGTGCTCGTCCCAAGAGGAATGAACACAAACATCATCTAAGAAAGCTTCACAGAAGTCCCTTAGATATTCCTTAAAGGCCGTGTTTATCAATCGTTGGAATGTTGCAGGTGCATTGGTCAAGCCAAAAGCCATGACGACGCGAAAGGCAAACACTCCATAAATGCTGTTTTAGCTTGGTCCTCGACTGCAATTGTGATTTGATTGTAACCCGAGTACCCATCTAAAAAGCTATATGCATGCCCACTCTTTCAAGCACATGTTCAGAATATGGCAAGGGGTGATCCCTTCTGGTGGCTGCATTAACCTTTTTGAGATCAACGCACACTCTGAGTTTCCCATTCTTCTTTGGTACGATGACTATCGGAGAAACCCATTCTGAGTGCTCAATAGGGTATATGAATCCACATTTTACAATCTTTTCAATTTCCTCTTGTACAATCTTTGCGTACTTAGGATTCATTGGGTAGGGACGTTGCTGGATTAGTTTAGCAGTGCTAATCATTGGAATCGTGTGTTGCACCACCGAGGGTGGAACACCCTTCATATCATGATATGTCCAAGCAAATATGTCCTTGAATTCTTTAAGAAGCTTCTTAAGTGCAGCTTCTTCCGTCTTGGTGAGGTCTTGAGCAATAAAAACTGGTTTAGACTCCTCACTCGGATCTGCTAAGTCTATCTCCTTAACTACTACAGGGCCATCGTAGACACCGCTACTCCCATTGGTAGGCATTCGTTGGGCTTTTGTGTAGACCACTTTACGTTCCCCTGTGGTGGTGAATGATTTGAAATGCTCGGGTGCGGGGTGTAAGTCTACTGGTTCTTGTTGTGCCCGATTTTTTTCTTTTAATTCCACCTCCTTTTGTTACTAAGCTAACTCTTGGTTTTGCCGCCTTCTTACAGTACGACTTAGTTTTGGCTTCTCTTCGATTTCTAATTGGGCGACGTCATGAGGTTGCAGAATACACCACATGACACTTTGGAGGTATTGTCCCCAATTATCTGCTATCTTCCGATGAGCGTCAATAGCTCCTACATAACTAAGCCATTTGTCAGGCGTTTTTTTGAGAGGTCTTTTTGGTCAGTGTACATATGGATGCGTGGCGTATGTGAAGGTTTTGCCTGTGAATGCATTGGCAGAGTGATTTTGTGGATGGTTTTGTTTTGAGGCCGGTCCGGAACATGGTCAGTTTGAGTTGATATCAACACTCGGTCGTCTCAATTTGTGTGCGCATCTCCAAATGGAGTGGGCAATTAAAGGTTGCATTTGAAGAAGGTGTGGAAGGCATGGGCAATTTTAAGGTTAAAGAATAGTGTTGCCTTGGAGCATAGGTGTAAAAAGGATGTTATGGTGGCCATTATTGAAACTCTAAAAATATATATATATAGTATAATACAAACATGGCCTACAAAAGGAATGGCCACGTAGCAGCCAACCTTGCCGCCAGCGAGGTTCTTCTGGAAACTGGCGAGGACGCCATGAGGAAAGGAGGTCGCTTTGTTGGGTTTTTGGGGCTGTCTGGGCACAGCTGCAAGACGGTGAAAAGGGCGGGGAGCACAGAGGTTCTCAGGCGACAGCTGGGGAAGCCGCCTCTAGTGTGTGACCGCCTGAAGGGTAGCACAGGAGAGCAACAGGCGCACGGGGAGAAGCTGGTAGCGAGACAGGGGGCCCTCTGAGGCAGCCTTTGAATGAAGAGACGTCGAAGCTCGTGGTGGTGACTGACGCGAGCAAAGGCAAAAGAGAAAGCCAACGAGCAGTTGGTGTCGGTGACAGTTTGCAGGCGATAGCTGGTGACGGGCTCGTGCGAGCCGCCTCTGGCAACTGAGAAGGGCTGTGGGTTGGCGTTGGTGGACAAGGGGTCGTGGTGGATAGCATGGCTGACAGTGGAAGAAAAGAGGGACGCGGCAGCTGGTAGCGAAGGTGGCCAGTTGAGGATCGCCACGAAGAGAGGGGTTTGGCTGTGGCTGCGGACATGACTGGAGGTTGGCGGCACCTGAAGGACTGCAAATAGCAGAGGGAGCCGCCTAGGATATGTTTGGTGGCTGGTGACTGGCGATGATAGAGAGAGGGGCCGACGTGTGAAGCTAGCCGCCTTTGAGATGTAAAAGAAGGGCTGTGGGTAGGCGAAGACCAGAGAAAAGTCTTGCGGGGTGAATTGTTTGGGTTGTTGTTTGGCTGTGACTGCAGATAAGCTGCAGAGAAGTGTTCAAGGGTGCAAACTGACAGAGGATCAGCACAGACTGAGAGAGAGATGTTGGGTAGCTGCTGCTGAGACGACACATGCAATTGCTGGGTGTTTGCTTTGGTCTATGGTGCCCCTGTTTTATGCTGTCTGTCTGCTGTCTGTCTGGCATGGGTTGGGTGGTGAAGTGTGAGAATTGTTCCAGCCGGTGGCTGGAACAATTGTTCCAGCCGGTGGCTGGTGGTGCCCCCGTTCGTGTGTGTTATTCCAAGTTTGCGAGGTGGAAGGGCTATAGAGGCAGGGTTTTCTTTCTTTTTTTCACCTCACATCCTTCTGGTGCCCCCACTGAGGATTGCTCAAGGATTGTTCGACTGAGGATAGCTCTGGCGTTGTTCTTTGCCTAGAAGGACGTGTGTTCCGCTGAGGAGAGTTCATGGATTGGTACAGGTTTGTCATGATGTGGTCTTATCCAGAATTTCATGGCAGGAAGGGTGAAGATGTGTGTGACTTTTTGGAGCAGATGGAGTTGGCATGAATTAGCAATCATGTGACAGTTGAAGAGCAGGTTCTGAGGCCGATAAGGATTTTTTTGAAGGGAGATGCCCGAAGCTGGCTTAAGAATTTTGAAGTACAGGATGCTGGTGTTTTGACCTTAGACAGGTTGAAAGAAGGCCTTTTGGAGCGTTTTCAGCAAGTGGAGGATTCTGGTATGCTTTGGCAGGAGTTGAGTGTCTTGAAGCAGGTACATGGCCAATCACTGGACGATTTTGTGAAGGTATTTACATGTTTGTGGAATAAGTGGTGTATGACATTAAAGCAGGAAGCTCCTCCTATGTTTCTGAAGAAGAGCTTGTTTATTGATGGTTTGCTACCCCATTTGAGGGTCAGGGTTGAGTTGAAGAATCCCAGGTCATTTGATGATGCTGTTAGCATTGCTAGGGAAAAGGAAGGCAAGGTTTTGAAGCAGATGGAGATGGGTATTTATCCCTATGAAGGTGTTGTGTCTGTGAGGGATATGAATGTGAATTTGGTTGGGGTGGATAAGAGTTCTATGCAAAGTTGGAATAGACAGGAACCTCAAAGGCCGATACAGATGCAAAGGGGTATGTTTTATGTGCCTTCTGATTTTTTTCCAAAGTCTTTAAAGCATATGCAGGTGGATGAGAAGCAGGTGAAGGTGGATGAGAAGATTGATGATGCGATTGAAGCTATGGTGGCGGATGAAAAGCAGGTGAAGGAGCAAAGTGTAGATAAGGAGTTGCCAGTGGATTCTTCTTTGGATGAGGATATCGTGGCTGTTCAGGACAGTGATTTGGAAGGTCTTATTGAAGATCGTTCGGATCTGGATGATATGCATGCACAGGAAAGCAAAGAGGATGATGCCTTGGGATTAGCTGATGATAAGAAGGAAAAGGAGCTGGATACAGGATGCTCTGAGGAAGATTCTTTGTCAGATTCTACAAGGGTGGAGGATGGGGTAGAGACTTCTGATGAAGTGAAGATGGTTTGTGATGCGGATGTGGAAAGCGTGGAGGAAGATCCTATCATTATGGATTTTCTGGGACAGCTGGATGATGGTATGGTACCTGCTGTGATGAATGATGTGGATGTTTGTCCATTTGATGCATTAGGTGCTGGGGAGTCTTTGGACGATGATACCAGGGGGGTTGGCAGCACTCAAGAAGGTATGCATGTAGATTTGGCTGATGAAGAGCGTTGTGAGGTGAGCATTGTGCCTGAGGATGATATCTGGGAAGTTGCTAGCCTTGATGAGCAGGAGCCAGAAGTGGAGATGGATGCTGATATGGCTGAGAGTGTGGCAAAGGCTTCCTTGCGGATTGCTGAAATGCTGAAGGCAAAGTCCATGGATGACAAAGATTCTGAACCAATTGAGCTGAATGGTTGTGATGAGATGCCTGAAGTACAGGAGCTGGAAGTGCTGATAAACAATGCTGATGGAGAGGATGTGGATTTTTGTGTGGAGAAAGGCCAAGATGCTGGAACCTGGCTTTCACAGGTGTTGATGGATGGGATGCTAGATGCTGAAATGCCACGGATTTTGAAGACGAGGAGGTTTGTTGTGGGTGAAGAGCAAAGGCTTGAAGATGATGCTGAGCGGTCAGAGTCTGTAAATGCTGATCAGATGATGGACATGAATGATGTTTTGATCGTGGTGGATGTTTGGTATGCGGTGATGCAGTCATGGTGTTTAATGGATGCTGGGGAATGGGATGGTGAGTTGCTGTTTCCTTTTGATCCTGGTGGGGATGACTACTGGAATTGTCTTTTGCTGCTGAGCATGAATACTCTAGCAGATGGGGGGGTGGCAAAGTATGTCAGGCGTTTTTTTGAGAGGTCTTTTTGGTCAGTGTACATATGGATGCGTGGCGTATGTGAAGGTTTTGCATGTGAATGCATTGGCAGAGTGATTTTGTGGATGGTTTTGTTTTGAGGCCGGTCCGGAACATGGTCAGTTTGAGTTGATATCAGCACTCGGTCGTCTCAATTTGTGTGCGCGTCTCCAAATGGAGTGGGCAATTAAAGGTTGCATTTGAAGAAGGTGTGGAAGGCATGGGCAATTTTAAGGTTAAAGGATAGTGTTGCCTTGGAGCATAGGTGTAAAAAGGATGTTATGGTGGCCATTATTGAAACTCTAAAAATATATATATATATAGTATAATACAAACATGGCCTACAAAAGGAATGGCCACGTAGCAGCCAACCTTGCCGCCAGCGAGGTTCTTCTGGAAACTGGCGAGGACGCCATGAGGAAAGGAGGTCGCTTTGTTGGGTTTTTGGGGCTGTCTGGGCACAGCTGCAAGACGGTGAAAAGGGCAGGGAGCACAGAGGTTCTCAGGCGATAGCTGGGGAAGCCGCCTCTGGTGTGTGACCGCCTGAAGGGTAGCACAGGAGAGCAGCAGGCGCACGGGGAGAAGCTGGTAGCGAGACAGGGGGCTGGTGAAGGCCTATTTGCTTGTGGAGGAAAGGGTGAAGGCTTTATCCCACATGCTCACTTCACTCCTTGGGGAGTGGGCTACATATAGGGCTCAACTTTCCATAAGCTCTCACTTGAAAGAAAGCTATGGAGGCTCACTCTCCTATATATATATATCAAAAGACCGAGACCGAGGCCGGGGTCAAGGTCGATTGGGGGTTCTTCTTTTCAAAAAAAATTTCTCCAAATAAAAAATCTTTCCTTTTCACGCGTTTGTTTTTTTCTTTAAAAAAATTTATTTTTTTTTTCTTTTTTTTTGTTTGGGATAAGTTTTCTAGGGTTTCTTTCTAGGGTTCAGACTTTGCCGCGGCGCAGTTCGCACACAGCGCAGGCCTCGGGATTAAGAAACCCCCCCTCACATGCAAAAAACCAGAGAACAGAACGCACGCGGAGCGGAAAAATAACAAAAGAAACAGAATTGCAGAAGACAAATTGTAGAAACAGATTGCAAAACACGGAAACACCTCAACAACAAACACACAGTCGCCTTTCCTGTAGTGTCAATTTCACTACACGTAGCAGCCCGAGCTGCAAACTGGAGCTTGGCGCAGGGCATCTCCCCGGTAGCGGCGCCAAAAATGTGCGCTTTTGCCGCACGAGTCGTAGGCTATAGCTGGGGACTTGCCGAGCACCGTATGCGAGCCACGAATGGCTGTAAGCATACAACCAGGAAAGCAAGCTCAAACAGAATGCAAAGGTGTGTCACTCACCGCTCTAACCACCACCGTGAAGGATTCCCGCATCGCAACAGTGAAGGAGGAGCCGTCGTCGCCGCTCTACCGCGTCGCCACCGCCGTGCCGCTACACAGTGCTCGATCCCTCTCTCACTCTCTCTCTCTCTCTCTCTCACGCAGGAGAAGGAAACCAAGGAGATAAGGCAAGAGCACTCTTGTATTCAACACATGAGAATGAGGGTTTTAGGGTTACATTTGACTCTTATAGGTGACTTGGCCATTCACACATGGACGTCCATATATGGCCGGCCGATCCTAACCCTTACCCTGCTGATATTCAAGGTGTGCCTCTCATCGGCGATCACCCAATCCCTTTATCCTTAACATATAGTGCCGACAAGCCCGGCCTATGACTCAGAATATTTAAATTAATGACGTAAAACATAGTACGTCTCAATGTTCGTCATAGGTTAACAGTATTTCAAAAAATCTTGTTAAATCCTTATGTACCAACTCAAGGAGTCTCGATGATATTCTTGATGATGAAAAATTTGTAATTCCAACTCAAGGAGTCCTTGAGTTACAACCTAGTAGAATCATAGATTCTAGAGAAAGTCACCTCCGTAATTGCTCGGGGATCACTATAAGTAAACCCTTTATATCACGTGCGTTCAAGGCCTATTTTAAAAATCCCTTATCTGTGAATTTTTCATAAATAAAACATACCCTTTTCCTATTCAACTTGTGAATAATCCCTTTAAATGGTACCCTTCTGTATGTAAAAAATGTGTAAAAAGGGATTTTAAAAATTCCTTCTGTTGAACTCACGTGTGCTACGCTTACATATTTATGAGTGAAACACCCCCCCTCCCCCCCGCGCGCGCGACCGTAATTGAACCGTTACAGAACATCTAGTGCAATGGAAAGGCTACCCTGAAGAGGATGCAACTTGGGAAGATGAAGCTACACTCTTAAGAGATTACCCCAAATTCATGATGAGATGAGGACATCTCAATTTCTTTAAGGGGGGAAGGATGTAACATGCCCATCTCAATAATAATAAATGTCCATTTAATAGATAAAATTATAGTCCTTTTATGGTGTAAAAATCATCACTTTACTAATTGATCTACTTATTCTTGGAATCTTAAACTTATGAGTTCAAATTTAAAATTTGTGCACAATTTTAGCCTAATATAGGATTTTACAACACAAAAAAACGGACATCGGAATAAGCCTCTACGTAAACTTTTAGTTAAATTATGGTAAACTTCCGACCTTCATAAATGCCTATCCGATCCAATTGACAGATTGCACCCCTGCGACCAGGAGAACACCCCAGACAATCATTACCAAAAAGAATTTCGACAGTCTCATGACGGGCGCGTTGGCACGCATATCGAGGCTCGTGCCCCAAAAAGGGGTCCCTATCCCAAAAGATGCCTCCTTGGGAAGTGTGTATCAAAGGACCTTAGCCTAGATCGTACACATACCAGAGCGCCCACACAAATGACCGCACATGGACCAAAAATCGATCGCCCTAACGTAAGGTCTCCCTTGGCCGCCGGACGTGGACACCCATGCGACCACTTCCCTATGTGCGTACCCTACCTTTAGCCTGCTTTATAGGCACCACCCTTTCCACAGGCTCATGCATCCATAGACCGGCGTACTTTTAGGTACACCATCCTTTCCACCCCTCTTTGCTCTCCCTTTATCCATACCCATACACCGGTACCAGACCCTATATAGACCCTATTAGGAGAAATATGGACTCTCCATTTTGCCCCTTAAGGGGTTTCTCTCTCTCTAGAAAAAGATTCTAAAATAATGTTATAATATTAGCTCTTGTAGAATCAAGTAGATCTCTTTATATTGTTTTTAAAAGAGATTCATCTATTATTTTATTGTAGTATTGTCCCATCTCCAAAGTTAGGACCACCTAACGTCAAAATTCTCAAATTTAAAATAATAATATTCTATTTGATCTAAAAACGTGAAGCATCTAAGATGTGACACTCTTAAATGCCCAGCTTCTAAATCTTTCCAGATAGATTACATTTACGTATTTCAAAATGAGAAAAGTTAAAAAACGGAATAACTTGATGTAGACATCAGATTTTTGAATTTCTTTTTACCCACGCCTACCTCTATGCTCTAAGAGTGTGACTGTTAATTTTTGTCATTTTTCATTAAGTATACAGGGGTTTATGAATTTTTTCTTCATTAGAGACTTCTCTAGAATTTTTAGAATAAGAAAAGTAGGGTTTTCAGTTTAGGCGATTTTAGTTTGCTTTGATGAGATATTTCTTTAGGTTTTTCACTTTCCCTCCTTTGTACAGAGAAAATTCAAGACCGTGCTGCCTCGCATAGATGGGGAGAAAGGCATTGCTTCTAGGAATCAAGAATAGAGGTTGCCCAAGATAGATTGATCACTCTATGAGTGATTTTATTTTAAGAACCGTTTAGGAGACCATGCTCCCCCTGCGATATAGAGCTAAGTCTTACCTAGTAGTCGTATCCGTGCATCTCTACTCAGTCGAGGTGTTGATGACTAGAAAGGTTTTTTAAAAGACTTAGTATACTATCTTAAGGATTCCCCTTTTTAGGTTGGGGACCTTATAGAATCACACACGCAACTGTGAGGTGGTCGGTGATTTGATCAAGATTCTTCGCAAACACGTCTAAACTAGCCACTCCTCTAGGGCTCACAATATTAAAGTTAAATGGGTTTTAGGTTTACCTAGCTACTCGTATGATTGAGGAGTGCCATTGATGGACCAACAGGCTTTGCTTTGCTCGTGTCGATGGTTGCATTAAAAAATAATAGCAGGTTCTTTTTAAAAGTGCTTTTTAGTGCCATTCAACTAATAAGTGGTGGTATCTTACTTAATGCTTTAAAGCACCCAAAAGCATGTAAATAGATAAAGCTCTTTTTAAGCAAGACAAAAAGTTATTTTTTAGTGCACCAAAAACCACCTATCATTTAATTGGGGGATTTGGCACTTTGTTGATTTGGTGTTTTTGAGACTAAAAGCACCCAAAAGCACCAAATGAACAAAGTGACATATGCTTTTGGGTGCTTAAAAGCATTCGAAAGGTCTTTTGAGAAAAATTATTATTGCTTTCGAGTGCTTTCACGAAGCTTTCAAGCACTCAGAAAAATTATTATTGCTTCTGAGTGCTTTCAAGCACTCAGAAGCTTTTGGGTGCTTAAAAGCATTCGAAAGGTCTTTTGAGAAAAATTATTATTGCTTTCGAGTGCTTTCAAGCACTCAGAAGCTACCATGAAAGGTGATTTTGGTGCATTAAAGCATATTTCACCTTGGTGGTGCTTATAAGCACCCAAATGCACAACATGAACAAAGTGACATTTGGGTGCTTACAAGAACCCAAATACACAACATAAACAAAGTGATATTTTCTTTTTCCATTGAAAATAGTGACTCTTGCTTTTTGGTGTTTTCTAGCACCTAGAAGCTACCATGAAAAGGTGCTTTTGGGAGCTTAATAACACCTAAACAACACCAATTGAACACTATAAAAACATTACTTTTTGGTGCTTTAAAGCAGCTTTCACCTTCTTCAGTGTTGCTTTGGTGGTGTGCTTACAAGCACCTAAAAGCATCAAAATCTCCATTGAATAAATGTGTTTATAGATTTCACTTTGTTCAAAGCCACTTTGTGGAGGTGCTTATAAGCACCCAAAAGCATCAATAGCTACATTGAACAAAGTGAAAGCTACTTTGGGGTGGTTGAAAGAAGCTTTCCCTCTCCTCAATTAGTGGCTTAGGGTGCTTTAAAGCACCCTAAGTAGCATGGGTTGAAAGAAGCTTTCCCTCTCCTCAATTAGTGGCTTAGGGTGCTTTAAAGCACCCTAATGTAGCATGGGTTGAAAGAAGCTTTCCCTCTCCTCAATTAGTGGCTTTGGGTGACTTCAATGAAAAGTGCTCAGAAAAGTGATTATTGGTGCTTAAAAGCACCAACTTAGCAATTTTTGGGTGCTCATAGGCACCTTTTGCTGTTTTGGGGGTGCACTTTGAAGCATCAAAACAAAGTAATAGCTACTTTTGGATGCCTAAAAGTAGATTTTCCTTTGTTGAGTTTTTACTTTTGGGTGTGATAAAGCACCCAGAAGAATCACACGACTTTAATGAAAGGTGCTTTTGGGTGATTTCAATAGATTCGGTGTGCTTTTTGGTTGATGACAACATCCTTGAAAGCATTTTCTATAGTGCATTCTAGCAAGTGCTATAGTGCTAGAAAGCACTCCTTATAATGCTAGAAATCACTATAGCACAATGCTTTCTACCACTTGTTATAATGCTTGAAACAATGCTAGAGAGCACTACCTCAGTTCTAGAAAGCTTTGATTCAGTGTTAGAAGCCACTGCCTTAGTTCTAGAAAACTCTGATTTTATGTTAGAAAGCACTGCCTTGGTTCTAGAAAGATCTGATATAATGTCATTAACATACCTTTTGATACATCCTTCTTTACAATTGGAGATGGGAAACCTAAAACCATCGGGCGTCAAACATCTAGTACAACTTCATTACATCCTGTATATAAACACCTAGCCTAACTGCTACATAAATGGGCAAAACATAAAAGGTGGTAGGGTTGTTTGCATCAAAACATGCACACACCCCAACATTGTTGTTAAATCTTAGTCTGCACGCTGCACAATCAACAATAATTTTAATTGTTTTCAACAGTTGGATAGATGTAAAAGGTGGTGATGGAATAAGAGCCAAAACATTGTTGTTCTCATTGAGAACCCCTAGCAAACTCTAGCTAATGGTGAATAGCCTCCCAAAGTGTTCATGCCAAGGTATCCCACTCCAACTATAGAAAAACTCCATTAAAAAGAAATGATTAACCACATTATCCCCAATATATACAGGAGGAACAAAAAACTAAACATCATCAAGAACCACTTTTATGAGCCTGCAAGGATGCCACATGCATCTTCATGTCTGACCAGTTCGCAGAAGCTCCAAGAAACTGAAGAATATCTATGCTTGCTTATATTTCAGCCTGAAGCTTACAGACCATGTCTAGGTTAACAAAATCTATTGCCTATACATTCTACAATTGGCAACGTTAGGCCCTAATTAGCTTCTCTTGTAATGCTGCCCATCACAACACTTGACACCCCTTCACTCCTATACATACGGGATTCAACATTATCTAGGTCCTAAGTAAGCTTCTCAAACCACTCCTTCTTCTCATCAACCCTCTTAGATATAGGGCTTACCATAGCCCTTGGCATTAGAACATGGCTTTCAAGTTCTGTATGCACTATGCATTCTGTTGCGCTTGATCGAAACATGCTTTTCCAAGATTTGAATGCATGACTTGTTTGAGCAAGAATAAGGGTGATCCCAAATCAATGCTTCCATTCATCAACCTGCACCTATCAATCTTCTTGTCTAGCCTCCCTTGCTGCATAACATTCCTCCACCGCACTCTCTACAAACTCATCCCTTGCAATAACCTACCTCCCCACTACTTCTTTGCTAGCCTATTTCCCTTCTTTGCCACACTCCTCCTGGCTTTGCAATTTTCTAGCACAAAGCCACGAGAAAATGCAACCGACACTATGTAGTTGAATGGGGGCTCTTGGTAGACCTTGTGATGAAATATCATCAGGTTCTTATAGAACTCCTCCCTAATCAACTTCGTGTGGACCTTCAAGGCCCCTTTGTAGGTCTCTTTGAAGATCGATAGACACATACACTTGGGGACGTCATTGAGCTTTAGTGGATTTTTGCCCGTATGTGGTTGAGCCCATAATCCTCATTATTGAATTCTTCCCTCCTCCTGAAATAAAATTTCATTTGCCAAGGATACTCAACCTTTGGGGCGTGCCAACAATGAGTGGCTATTGTAACATGGAAATAAGAAATACATATTAGATGAGATGATTTTCAAATTTGAAGCACATAGTGGACCAAGTACAAGCTAACAAACAACACACAGCTAACATGCAAATAGAGAGAGTGATCATGGGCTAAAAGGGAGAGTGCTCATGGGCAATTTGAGAGAGCGATCATGGGCTAAAAGAGAGACTGCTCATGGGCTAAAAGAGAGAGTGCGCATGGGAAAATAAACAATCGACATGCAAATAGGCCACACTTTCAGAATGCATTGCACGATGGTACAAGCACTTCCATTGTGCTAGAAAGAAAATTGAGGAACTGCTAAAAATCACTTTACCAATGCTTCAAAGCATTGCACATTGCTAGAGAGAACATTGCAGGTTTTAGAAGAGGATTTATAGCATTTTCCATAGTGCTAGGAAGCCCTGCACAATTTTGTGACACTACACAATAGTACAAGTTCTTGTATTGTGCTCGAAAGCAAAGCTAGAAATGCTTGAAAAGTACTTTAACAATGCCTGAAGCACTGCATAGTGGCATAAAACATTGCACACTACATAGTGGTATAGAGAGCATTGTACATTGCTAGAAAGTGATAAAAGAGTGCTATAAAATCATCTTCAAACATTGCTAGAAAGTGATAAAAGAGTGCTAGAAAGTGATAAAATAGTGCTATAAAATCATCTTCAAAGCTCTATGAGACTACTAGAAAGCATTGTAACAGTGATACAAAGCACTCTAGCACTTTGCCACAATACTAGAAAGCATTTGAACATGCTAGAAAGCTCTAAACATTGCTAAAAATACTTGCACGATGCTAGAAATCATTTCACCAAATAAAAAGCACTGCACAAAGCTAGTAAGTGCCTATAATGAAAATTGAGAATATGCTAGAAAGCAGTACACAGTGCTAGTGTGCAGTGCACAATGCTAGAAGCATTGAAGGAATGTTAGAAAGCAACTTCAAGGCTATGTAATAGTGATAGAAAGTAGTACAAATATGCTACAAAGCACTAGAAGCAGTGCTTGTGTGTGTAAGAGAGAGAGAAAGTGGTGAAAAAGTGCTACATAGCATTTTCACTGTGTTAGAAAGCATTAGATAATGTTAGAAAAAAGCATTACATAATGTTAGAAAGATTTGAAACAATGCTACAAAACACTATATAAGTTTGGCACAATGGTAGCTTGAGCTCTGCCAAAGTGCTAGAGAGAATTGGAATAGTGCTAGAGAGAATTGGAATAGTGCTAGAAAGAACCTTGGAAGGTATGTAGATGCGGTAGAAAGCCCTAAAATAGTATAACACATAAAAGAATGTAATAGGTCTACATGTACAAATGGAATGTTAAGAATAACTTGAATAACAACTATTTAGGATGCTCTTTAGGAGGTGCATGTATAAAATATGTGGTTTGTCAAGAAGATGAACCGGATGAGGTGTTTCTCCCAATCCTTTAATTACATACATCTTTCTTGTTGGGAGACACATGCGTCTCAATAGTCCGAAATTTAAACACAAGGTCCTTCACCTCTTATATAAGGGTGGTTGTGTGTAGTGATGTCTCAAGGGTACTAATCCATTCTCATCAAGTGAGAGGCTATAAGATTCCTCCCTCCAGCTTTTGAGGTGTGTAGGTATAAGAACCTCCCTTTCTGATCTTATAATTATTCCCCTCTCTGAAATAAAAGAAAGATCTTGTTTTACCCTATTTTGGCTTGGAGAGAGAAAATGTCTAGAGGAAGGTAATTCAAAATTGAGATATTTTTTTATATAAAAATCCTCCTAGTGTCTAAAATGGTTTCCCCTGAAACAGAAATTCAAAAAGAACTTTCCAATGTACAACTAGAATTAATTGAAAATAGGTAAAAAGGACCAAAGCCTAAGGGTCTAGATTTTCAGAAATTTTTGGATTATGGTCCAATTAAGGTTCCTATCGACCAATAAGTATGGACCAATAAGATTAATCCAAATGTAGGGAGGAGATAAATTGAAGAATAAAAGAAAAACCCTCCCAAAAATGAGTAAATGCTCACATAAGATGAAGAGTTGACTGAGTACAAGGTTTATTAGTTAAAAATTAAGAGATATTTAGAGAAAATGATACATTTTTGACACCTCAGTGTGGGGATCTCCCCTCATGAAGGAGGTTCCTATTTCACATGTGTGGAGGAGTTTTAAACTCAAAAAGAATGAGATATTTTCATCTCTCCTCTCTCCTGTTTCAACTAGATCCAAAAAGTAAGCTAAACTAACCCAAAAATTATAAAAAATTGACCAAACTGATCTAGAAAATTCTAGAATCAGTTTGCTTGGTTAGAGGCTCACTTTTTCCTATAAATAGAAGCCTCCCCCTTTGTAAAAGCTTAATAGTGTTTATGCACTGTTATTCTGCTCCTGTCTTGAGCCATTTAACATTGAATTTCTTAATAATTCAATTATTTTTGGCCTAATCCTCTCCAAAGTGAATTGGTGGCCACTCTTCCTTCAAACAAGTGTAGAATCCTCAATCCCTCAAGCCAAAGGAGAGCTTACAAGCTCCATGTAAGCTAATTTCTTACTCATTTTTGAATTTTAAATCTATGGTTTTCTTAATTTTTATGCTTTTTACAAATGTTTGAATTAAATTCTAATGCTATGTCTTTGATGAAAAGGCCACCCCTTCTCTTCTTTACATTCCAGCCTTTCTTAATCCTAGAAAGATTAATTAATAGATTAATTAAACTCTTTTTATTGTTTACTCTCTTGATTTTAGAAAATGGTGTAGATTAGAGTTCTTGGAATCTAATTTGGGTTAATTTAAGTTAAAAATAGAATGTTAAAAATGAGAAATGGTCAGCCATACAAAAGGAGGTTATGGCAAAATTTTCCAAAATTTTGTGGAAAAGAAAGTTTCCTTTTATGTTATTCCAAAAGAGTAATTCCCACCATTTTTGCATCTAAAAGAAATATTCTAATTACTCCATGTACATATTCACCTATGAATATGCATGGATAACACTGATATTAATCATTAAATTTGATTTTTATGCATAGAAAGATGCATAAAGGAATTATTTTTATTTCAAAAATGTTATTCTCATTAAATTTGATTTTTATGCATAGAAAGATGCATAAGGAGTTATTTTTATTTCAAAAGTGTTATTCTCATTAAATTTGATTTTTATGCATAGAAAGATGCATAAAGGAATTATTTTTATTTCAAAAGTGTTATTCTCATTAAATTTGATTTTTATGCATAGAAGATGCATAAAGGAATTATTTTTATTTCAAAAGTGTTATTCTCATTAAAGTTGTTTTTTATGCATAGAAAGATGCATAAAGGAATTATTTTTATTTCAAAAGTGTTATTCTCATTAAAGTTGATTTTTATGCATAAAGAATTTTTATATCAAAATTAGAATTCTCTTAAAATCTATGTTTACATTCTACGAATAGATGTGCTGTGAATTAGATAGATGTGAATAAATGGATGGATGGATGAGATGTCACACAGCCTGTCATCCCACTAGCCGCATATCACCCATGATCTCACCAACCATGCTAGTGGTGTAAGTGTGGGGCCTATCCCCCAGGCGGGTCATCAGTGTTGTCCACCGCCTCACTAGATGAGCTCGATATCTCATCATGGTCCCCCGTAAAATGATCACGTCATCTACATAGATGATAACAAGCACAACCCCTCTATCACTATGTCTCACATACAGCGAGAAATCTGCATTGGCTACATGAAAGCCAATAGTGACAAGATATTCAGAAATCTTGTCAGACCATGCTCTTGGTGCTTGTTTTAAGCCATACAAGGCTTTCTTCAACCTGCAAACATGCTCAGGGTGACTCACATTCTCATAACCAGGTGGTTGCAACATATACACCTCTTCCTGCAAATCCCCATGCAAGAATGCATTCTTTACATCCATTTGATGTAAAGACCATTGCTTTGCTATCACAACTCTCACTGTTGCCATCTTGGCAACTGGACTGAAAGTTTCCTCATAATCAATGCCATATGTCTACGCATATCCTTTGGCTACCAATCTAGCCTTGTACTGCTTATGCTTCCATCACACTGTTATGTTTTACTTTGTACACCCACTTGCATCCACCAATGGCTTTCCAATTGCACTAAATCCCAAGTCTCATTTCCATATAGTGCATCCATCTCCTCATCCATAGCTTTCTCCCAACACACATTTCCAACAGCCTCATCAATGCATGTGGGCTCTACAACCTGCACAACTTTTGCCATGTATGCATAGTGATGTGCCACATAACCATCATAGGTAAACCTTTGCACATGATTCTTCACTCTCCCAGATCTTCGCGTAGCTTTGCATTCATGGCTTCCATGGACTTCTTTACACCAGGTGTTCTCATAGCTGGTATCCCAAGATCCTCATCAAGGCTCATCTTTGAGCCACTAGACTCTCCATCTTTGAGCCACTAGACTCTCCATTAATATGATAATGCACCTTGCAAAAATGTCAGGCATACTAAGGGGCTCAACCACTTTCTCTTTGCCTTTATGTGATGTACTAATCACATTTGGAGGACTGGTATTATGACGCAGCCTGCCACTCCATGGTCTATCAACTGAACCACTAGATGAGGACTCTCCTGGTCCACTCACAAAGACTGTGATTGCTGACTTGCATTCTGTGCAACCACATTTCTACTCATATCAGCCCCAATAGCTTCTTTTTCAGCAGCATACCAGCTGCTCATCTCATAAAAAACAACATCCTTGCTTACCCTCAACTCACGTGTAGCAGGGTTATAACACCTGTATCCCTTGCTCAAGGGAATATCCAATAAACACACATTTTTCAGCTTTTGGATCTAGCTTAGTTCTCAACTCATCTAGCACATAAACATATCAGTCCCAACAGCTTCTTTTTCAGCAGCATACCAGCTGCTCATCTCATCAAAAACAACATCCCTACTTACCCTCAACTCACGTGTAACAGGGTTATAACACCTATTTCTACTCATATCAGCCCCAACAGCTTCTTTTTCAGCAGCATACCAGCTGCTCATCTCATCAAAAACAACATCCCTGCTTACCCTCAACTCACGTGTAGCAGGGTTATAACACCTGTATCCCTTGCTCAAGGGAATATCCAATAAACACACATTTTTTAGCTTTTGGATCTAGCTTAGTTCTCAACTCATCTGGCACATAAACATATGCAATGCATCCAAAGACTTTCAGATGAGACAAATCAGGTTTTCTATCAGTAAATCTCTCCTCTGGAGTTACATCATGTATGGCTGCAGTTGGAGTCCTGTTCATGATGTAAACTGCTATAGAAACAACCTCATCCCAATAGCTATGCGGCATATTCTTCTCTCCCATCAATGCTCGTGCAATCTCAGCAATGTGTCTGTTTTTCCGCTCAGCAACTCCATTTTGCAGTGGAGTGTATCTGCATGTAAACTATCTCTGAATACCATTCTTCTGCAAAAATTCAGAGAACTCATTGGAGAAGTACTCTCCCCCTCCATCTGACCTTAGGCACTTTATATGTTTCCTTGTTTGCTTTTTAACCATAACTCTGAAATTTTGAAAATGAGTGAACACCTCACTCTTCTCCTTCATGAAGTATACCCACACTTTTCTTGTGTGGTCATCAATAAATGTCACATAATACCTGCAGCCTCCCATAGACATGGTCTTCGTAGGACCCCATACATGTGAATGCACAACATCTAGTGCATTTTTGCTCACATTTCTGTCATGTGGAAATACATGCTTTGTTTGCTTTCCGAATTGGCATGCTTCACATATTTTCTTTGCATACCTTCAACTTTAAACTTTGGCAGCCCTGTCACAATTCCTTTAGTCTGCATCATAGACTTCATTCAAATTCACATGTCCAATTCTTTTATGCCAAATGTCTGTGTCTACAATAATTCCTGAACCATTTGCAAACATTGCAGCACTCACTTCAGGCATGTTTACATTCAATGTAAACATTCTGCTCACTCTGTTGCCTTTTGCAACCAACCTACACTTGTCTTTAAAGTCTTCAACATAACAACCATCAGGATTAAACCGAACCTGCAAACCCTGCTCAATCATCTGGCCAACTGAAACTAGATTCTTTGTTATGTTTGGAACATGAAGTACATCTGCAAGATACTTCACTTTGCCATCCTGCATAGACAATGGCACATCTCCAACATGGGCAATTGGATGAGCAGTGTCATCCCCTGTTTCCACAAAACCTGGTCTTTCAAGGTTTTTCATCTCCTTGAACCACTCCCCATGACTTGTCATGTGGTTCGAAGCACCTGAATCAACGTACCATACATCATCTTTATGTGCTGCTTCAACATTTTTAGACATGGCATTAATGACGTGCTGCATATAACAAACAACCTTTCATTATCCTCATTGTTTCTGCTCGAGGATGCATAGTTGTTTTGCTGTAATTTTCCATTTTGCAGGTCAGCCTGCTTCTTATAACAATCTGCCTGTACATGTCCAGGCTTACCACAATAAAAGCATCCATGTGTATCATTATACTGCCTTTGCCAATTTCCACGACCTCTTTGACTCCCCTTGCCTTTGAATTGGCCTCTTCCACCTGCGTGTTGTTGTTGTTGTGAATTCTGGGACTGTTGTTGTTGTTGCTGCTGGCCATAATTCTGATTACCTGTTCGGCCACCTCCTTGGCCACGTCCACGGCCTCCTCTACCTCATCCTCTTCCTGAACTTGTGTAGAAGGCCTGTTGCTTTGAACTGTTTTTGTTTTGTGAAGACTGTTGGTCTTCACCCAAGCTCTTCTCTTCTATAATCAACATAGACACCAAATCTGTGAAATTGGGAATGTTTTCCCAAATTTGAATAGACGTCTTGAACACCTTATATTGTGGCCCGAGACCACGTAGACAAACTTCCACCTTATCATCATCATCTACTGAAACACTAATAGATGCAAAGGATTCCATAATACCCTTGATCTTCAATGCAGTCATTCACAGACATACTCTTTTTCTCCACAATATGAAGTTCATTCTTCAATTGTATCTTTCGTTCCTTGGTATTCGTTTCATAGAGTTTTACCAAGGTGTCCCACACCTCCTTGGGAGACTTGGCATCTTGTATCATGGTGTCGTGTGTATTGATAGAGAGCCAATACATAACTTTTCTGGCTCCTTGGTTCCAATCCTTGAACTCTTTCACATCTGCAGCAATCGGATTGATCTCCGGTATCTTCAGTGCCTCTTCATGCTCACCTTCTATGTAGTCCCGGTAACCCTTTCCCATCAAGAAATTTGTCAACCTGAACCTCCAAGCATGGAAGTTGTTCTTATCGAGCTTCTTAGCAACAATCAGGTTTATGCCATCATTTGACATCTTACCAGCAGACACACAAATTTACCAAAAAAACAGCACTCTAGTTTGTCCTGCACAAACTTCTGTATTTTCTGCAGCGGTACTGTACTACACTCAAATGTCACAACCAGTGACCTCAATGTGCATACATACACCCAATGGCAAGTGTTGACCTCCTTGCAGCACACACAATGTCTGCACAACTAATATGTCTTCCTGAAGTTCTTAAAACAGAGTTCTGCATAGAATCAATGACTTACACGCAATGCTCGAAATCGCCTGCTTTTTGAAAAACGGAGGTCCTAACGCACCCGAAACGCATTTTCGGCCTGAAAAATTTTGTCCAATAGGACTTTATAGTTGCCCTATAGCTTTACTCCCGTGAAGGAAGCTCCTCAATGAGAGATCGTTTGCCGATGCCTCCCGTAGAGCTCCCGACAAGGGTGTATCGCCAACACAAGTAGGAAAGAGTAGATGAAGCTCTTACCCTCGTACCGCTTCCTGTGCTTCTCTTGCTTGCAGCTCAGCCCTTAGCATGAACTAGGCTCTGATGCCATGAAAAGATGCAGGGGAGAAGAGAGCTTGAGCTCTTGCAAGCACACACACACTCACAAAACCCTAAAAGAGAACACACAAGTTGAGAGACTGAAAATCTTCTTCTTCTTCACACAACCTTCAACACACCATATACAAAGATAAGAGTACACACTATATGAAAAGGTACTCAACCAAATACATACTAGGGTTCTCTATAGTGTGAACCCAACTAAATGAGCTTGTGCTATAACTATGCCAGTCTCTTGAATGGCTATCACACAGCCTATCATCCCACTGGCCGCATATCACCCATGATCTCACCAACCATGCCAGTGGTGTAAGTGTGGGGTCTATTCCCCAGGCAGGTCATCAGTGTCCACCACCGCCTCACTAGATGAGCTCGATATGTCAACAAATGAATGGATGGATAGGATGTGATGTGAATAGATGTGATGAGATGTGAAGTGAATCAGATAGATGTGAATGAATGGATAGATGGGATGTGATGTGAATAGATGTGATGAGATGTGATGTGAATCAGATAGATGGGAATGGATGGATGGATGGGATGTGATGTGAATAAATGTGATGAGATGTGAAGTGAATCAGATAGATGTGAATGAATGGATGGGATGTGATGTGAATAGATGTGATGAGATGTGAAGTGAATCAGATAGATGTGAATGAATGGATGGATGGATGTGATGTGAATAGAGGTGATGAGATGTGAGGTGAATAGATGTGATGAGAATCAGATAGATGTGGATAAATTGATGGATGGATGTGATGTGAATAGAGGTGATGAGATGTGAGGTGAATAGATGTGATGAGATGTGAGGTGAATAGATGTGATGAGATGTGATGTGAATCAGATAGATGTGAATGAATGGATGAGATGCGATGTCATGTGAATTAGGATGTAAATGAATGATATGGGATGTGAATGTATATGTGAAAGAATGGATGTGGATGTGTATGTGAAGAATGGATGAGAATGTGTATGTGAAGAATGAATGTGTATGTGTATGTGAAAGAATGTGATGTGATTAAAGAAATGTGATGTGACATGAATATATGTGGATGTGAAGTGATAGATATAAATGTATGGATAGATGTGGGTAGCATATATGTGAATGATTGGATGGATGTGCATGAATGAGATTTGATGTGGATAGATGTGATGTGATGTGATGTTATGTTGGTAGAATGTATGTGATGGGATGGTGATGAGAATGAATGTGATGGATATGGATGAATGTGATGTGATGGATATGAATGAATGTGAATGTGATGGATATGAATGAATGTGATGTGATGGGATGTGAATCGGGATAGATGTGAATGAATGAGATGCGAGGTAAAATGAATGAGATGTGATGTGAGTGAATGTGATGTGGTCTGAATGGATGAGATGTGAGGTAAAATGAATGAGATGTGATGTGGTCTGAATGGATGAGATGTGAATGAATGTGATGTGAATCGTGATGAGATGTGATGTGGTCTGAATGAATGAGATGTGATGTGGTCTGAATGGATGAGATGTGAATGAATGTGATGTGAATCGTGATGAGATGTGGATATGGGTAGATACGAGTGGATGAGATCTGGTGAGGATAAATTGAGGAAAGATGTGGAGATGAAAATGATGTGATTGGATGAGAATAGGAATACATATGAAATGGATGTGGAATTAAATAATGTGGATTGATGTGGAACAATGTGGATTTATGACCTATTTTTAAATGACTTTTATGTCAAGAATGCTAGGGAAGCAGTCGTCTTGTGAATGAGGTCGTGGAGACCTAACTGATAAAGTTGCAACAGCTAACAGCGAGTCAACGGAGGACATCTTGCATAGCAAAGTCGGCCGAGGTCTTGACCAGCCTCGGTTTGATTTAAATGGTGAGCTTCCGGTATAGTGGATGAGGGACCAAGGAAGCGGCCTATGAGTGAAGCACTAGGTGACATGTGAAGGATCCTAGAGGGTGCTGACCATACGGTGCTCGGGCTCTAAGTCACCGAAGCTACCCACATGTGAGTCGTGGAAGATATTAGAACAAGGAGTAAGAGTCGTTTTTTGAATTCGAGCATGAATCTGGTTGATTGACCTTGCTGGTCCTCAATGGATGAGTCCATAGCTCTTTTATATGGATCCGTTGGTTTTTGAATTTTAAATCTATGGTTTTCTTAAATTTTATGCTTATTTTTACAAATGTTTGAATTAAATTCTAATGCTATGCCTTTAATGAAAAGGCCACCCCTTCTCTTCTTTACATTCCAGCCTTTCTTAATCTTAAAAAGATTAATTAATAGATTAATTAAACTCTTTTTATTGTTTACTCTCTTGATTTTAGAAAATGGTGTAGATTAGAGTTCTTGGAATCTAATTTGGGTTAATTTAAGTAAAAAATAGAATGTTAAGAATGAGAAATGGTCAGCCATACAACAGAGGTTATGGCAAAATTTTCCAAAATTTTGTGGAAAAGAAAGTTTGCTTTTATGTTATTCAAAAAGAGTAATTCCCACCATTTTTGCATCTAAAAGAAATATTCTCATTACTCCATGTACATATTCACCTATAAATATGCATGGATATCACTGATATTAATCATTAAATTTGATTTTTATGCATAGAAAGATGCATAAAGGAATTATTTTTATTTCAAAAGTGTTATTCTCATTAAATTTGATTTTTATGCATAGAAAGATACATAAAGAAATTATTTTTATTTCAAAAGTGTTATTCTCATTAAATTTGATTTTTATGCATAGAAAGATGCATAAAGGAATTATTTTTATTTCAAAAGTTTTATTCTCATTAAATTTGATTTTTATGCATAGAAAGATGCATAAAGGAATTATTTTTATTTCAAAAGTGTTATTCTCATTAAAGTTGATTTTTATGCATAAATAGATACATAAAGAATTTTTATATCAAAATTAGAATTCTCTTAAAATCTATATTTAAATTCTGTGAATAGATGTGATGTAAATCAGATAGATGTGAATGAATGGATGGATGGGATGGGATGTGATGTGATGTGATGAGATGTGATGTGATTAGATGTGATGAGATGTGATGTGAATCAAATAGATGGGAATGAATGGATGGATGGGATGTGATGTGAATAGATGTGATGAGATGAGATGTGAATCAGATAGATGGGAATGAATAGATGGATAGGATGTGATGTGAATAGATGTGATGAGATGTGAAGTGAATCAGATAGATGGGACTGAATAGATGGATAGGATGTGATGTGAATAGATGTGATGTGAATAGATGTGATGAGATGTGAAGTGAATCAGATAGATGGGAATGAATAGATGGATAGGATGTGATGTGAATAGATGTGAATCAGATAGATGGGAATGAATAGATGGATAGGATGTGATGTGAATAGATGTGATGAGATGTGAAGTGAATCAGATAGATGTGAATGGATGGATGGATGGGATGCGATGTGAATAGATGTGATGTGAATCAGATAGATGGGAATGAATGGATGGATGGGATGTGATGTGATGTGATGTGATGTGATGAGATGTGAAGTGAATCAGATAGATGTGAATGAATGGATAGATGGATGTGATGTGAATAGTGGTGATGAGATGTGAGGTGAATAGATGTGATGAGATGTGAGGTGAGGTGAGGTGAATAGATGTGATGTGAATCAGATAGATGTGAATGAATGGATGAGATGAGATGTCATGTGAATCAGGATGTAAATGAATGATATGGGATGTCATGTGAATCAGGATGTAAATGAATGATATGGGATGTGAGTGGATGAGATGTGATGAAAATGTATGTGAAAGAATGGATGTGGAAGTGTATGTGAAGAATGGATGAGAATGTGTATGTGAAGAATGGATGTGTATGTGTATGTGAAAGAATGTGATGTGATGTAAAGAGATGTGATGTGACATGAATATATGTGGATGTGAAGTGATAGATATAAATGTATGGATAGATGTGGGTAGTCGTACATGTGAATGATTGGATGGATGTGTATGAATGAGATTTGATGTGGATAGATGTGATGTTATGTGGATAGAATGTATGTGATGGGATGGTGATCAGAATGAATGTGATGGATATGAATGAATGTGAATGTGATGGATATGAATGAATGTGATGTGAATCGGGATAGATGTGAATGAATGAGATGTGAGGTAAAATGAATGATGTAAGGTCCCCCGCCCGCTCCAGGGCTCTTGCCGCCGCCGCCGCCGACGGAAGCAGCGTTGGCCTCCCGCGCGTGTGGGGCAGGGTCCACACACTCTGGGCCTCACCCGCGCAGATGTCTGGGGGGGACGGGCCCGAAAGACTCCCCTCGCTCAGAAGGCATGTGCGATTCCGCCCATGCCTTTCGCCAATTGGGAAAAATCTTCTAACGAGAAATTACTCTAACAAGTCAAGTCTTAACTAGATAAACTGATCTGACCAAACCTGAAGTCAAATGGTCAGTTCAAGAAGAGACTTGCACTTGGTCCATGGAATCATCGCTTTTTTCCTCATTTACGAGGCACAGCCGATGATCCCCTCCCACAGAACAAGGTCTTCTCAGGATTTAAAACTAAATAACTTAACTAATCGTATCTAGTTGTTTCTCAGGAATCCTCCGATCCAACCTAACCCCATCCGGCCCATGGGTTAACCAACCACCCGACCACTGAATTGGTGGGATCCCTTCATAAAAATGTGGTTGGGTTTTTGCCCGAGTACCGTTCCCAGGCCCCCTAGCCGGCGATTCATGCAAAAATCAAGGTAGGCATACCACGTACACACCCAATATGAAATTGCCATTTATAACAAATTCGACTGGCTTTAAAAACAATCCTTCAATAGAAATCATAATATTTTTTATCATCATTTTCCAAAATTCCAAGTCCATTGTATTACAAAAATGTATCCTTTGAACTCTCCGCATTGAAGATCAGCTGGCCAACCAATGAGATCCAATATCAAAATTTGGTTCTCAAAAATCTTTCCTTTTTGTCCATCCGAAATCTTCCTCGATGTACGCATGGGTGTCCTAGCAACCGCGAGCCCGTGCATCGCCTGGTCAGAACCCTATAGGATCCTCCTTAGGTGTCCTAGCACTTCACTCAGGGACCACTTCGTCGGTCCTCGCCCATCGTACCGGAAGCGTACCATTTTAACCATACCGAGGCTTGTCAAGACCTCGGCACGCTTTGCCGCGAGCAACGTCCCTTGACGACTCCCCACCAGCTGTTCCAACGAACTTCCTCGCAGAAAAACATAAGCCAAATGCTTCCTCCAGCATTCTGGCGTAAAAAGTCCTTTGAATGAAAAAAACAAAGGTTCTAATGCAAGTAAAATTCCAGTTTGAGATCGATTCTGACAACCCTTTTTCCATAATTCCCAGTTTCATAATGAGGATTCTTGATCTCTCATGAGGGTAATCTACCCATCATTTTGTCCATTTGTGCAACTAGATTCTTGGTGAGTTTGGTCAAGGAAAAACTAGATTAGTTTCGGTAGCCTATTCTTTGGATTTAGTAACTGGAATTGGTCACGAATATTTTGTCTGATTCAGATCAAGAGAAGGACAATTAGGTTTGCCGTCCGTCCCTCACGTAGTCTAACCAAATTCATTCGGTTTAGTTCTACAAGGATTCCCTTCAACTAAACATCTAGATTTTGGGTAAATATCAATTTAGTGATTTTACCAATTAAAATATCCAAAGATATTCTTTATGCTACTTAATTTCTCAGCCTTAATTCATTAGGTAGAATTATGGTGGAAATTCATCTTTTGACACTAAAATTTAATTCAAATCCATCTTTTCTTAAATATCATAAAAATTCTTCTTTTAACTAAAATATCAATACCTATTTTTTTGAATAAACTTGAATCTCCTTCCCTCCCCTAACTATCTCTTGTCTATTTTAGACTAGCATCTCTTGACTAGCTTATTATAGTCTTTAGGCAATCCTTATGTCATTTGTTAAAAGTTTCATATTTTCTCTCTCAAAACTACACTACATCTTTTCTGTTTTATTTCTAAGTATATTATCTACATATTGAGAATAAAGCCTTAACAATCTCTTCTTGAAATTTTGGTTTCTCTACAAATAGGCATCCAAAGAAAGGATTACAGCTCTCAAACCTTAGGAGCTTTCTTTTTTAGAAATGCCCAAATAAAGATCTACTTTGCCCTACAAATTTGGAAATCTAATGGAACTCATATGGACAAGATATCATTTTCTAGCTTGGTGAAAATTTTAGCTTTCAACCTTGAAGTAGTAGTTTACAAAGGATAATAAATTCACTTGATAATGGCATTTAGGCATTATCATAACTATTAGATCTTATAACAAAGATTCAAGTCTTTATGATCCTATGTTATGTTAATCTCCCCATGGCCTTCTAGGAAGAGATAGCCATAAACTGAAAATTATATAACAAGTAAATTGCCTCGTGGATGCAATGATTTCCCATAATGCACATACCATTCCCATTACTTCTCAAACTAACTTGAAATTCATTGACTATAAATGTGGTGCATCTCCTCTTGAGGCCATGGCTATATAAGGCTTCTTAGGCTCTTGCCCGCCCCAACTTATAACTTCTCGTTTTGCTAAATCACATAATGGCTTGAAGCCTCAATTCCTAAAGAACAACAATAGAAAAGGACAAAATGAAGGTAAGAGGTGGGAGTCACCTTTTGTTAAAAGTACAAATCAACCAGAATTTAATAGATTTTTCAACGTTTACAAAGAAAAGACCATACAAAAGGGTAAAACTATAATATTCTTATGGATTTGAACTTTTTGATGGATAATTTCGTGTTGCATTTTTATTGACTATTTGAATGCTCTAGAGGATGAGCTATCTATTCTTTTAAGCCACGGTCAATGAATGAGGTTGAAATATGAGTGTCATTCAAGCAATCCAAGTGGTCCTTTACTAATATGAATCCTTGAAGTATAAAGGTCATGAGTCCAAGCAAGTGGGCATATTATTGTAGACAAGATTAATTTATAGTGGGATTAAAAAAAATTACATTAGAAATGATGTTTGTTAGAAGTAAATCCAACGATCGGATCACATGACAGTTAAATGGAAGAGTGGCCCATAGCAACATGCAAAAAGAAATATTTTTTAGCCAATGGTGAAAAAATAATAATACGAGGTATTTCTTACTAATATTAAATAATTTGAAGGTATTTATAACTCAAACCTCCCCCAAAAATGTATTTTCCAAATTTCACAAGTGCAAAATATAATATACCTTGGGTTTATACACACAAGTATTCCCTAGTACCTAGCCAATGGGTATCATCTTATATAAGATATTAACTAGGAATTAGTTGCAAAAAAAAAAATTTAATAAAAAAGATATCAAACCAAGTTCCGAAACAAGCAAAACAGTGGCTTTTTTTTGTGTGATGATTTGCATGCATGGGGGAGCACAAATGGCCTTGGAACTAGTAGTGTGCAAAGGTGGGCACTTTCTTCAAAATTTCTAAAAATGCGTCCACGCAAAATAATTATTTGATTGGGCACCGAATTTTCTCCCCTTTTCCCGAAATTCGAATTTCGAAATGCTCGTTGGTAATCCAACTGATGTTAATCCCTTTCATCGTACACAATAATCCTCGGTTTAGATCTTAAGCAGGATTCTGTGGTCAGTCCATATTATTAATGCCTTTATTAATTAAAACCTCGCCTCTTTAATTCTGTGTCCTTGCTCGTTGAGAAATGGAACCTTCAATCCTAGCCGTTGAGTCAGTCTCTGGCAATATTCCAAAAAGTCATTTTATTCACCGAAACAATATACGTATATATATATATATATATATATATATATATATATATATATACGTATGTATATGTATATAATATACCCATGTATATTTTATACATATATATACATATAATATATATATTAATCATTTTATTTATTTATTTTCCACAAATAAACAAATATAGCTATAGCAAATAATAATTTCTGTACTTTTTTATTTTCCAAAAAAAAACCCAATTTAATCAAATAGATCTACTTCCTTTCTCACTCGATTCCAATTTATTCATACTAGTACTCAGCCCTTCCTTTCTCACTCGATTCCAATTTATTCATACTAGTACTCAGCCCGTGCGTTGCTGCGGTATGTAAAAGACATTAAGAAGCGAAATGCACAGGAATAGAACCAAGAATACAAAGGGTCAATTGACAGGAATTTTTTCTTTTATTTTTTAGAAATCTAAGATTTCTTTTTCTCTCCTATCCTTCTGCCAGCATTAATATATAAATAGATATTGTTTTTTTGGTTTTGCCACTGTTGGTGGTTATGCATTTTCTTCCTTCAATATTAATTTTTCTTTATTTCCCAGCGAAATAATAATAAGCACACTGGAAAAAAAAAGCAGTTAAGCTTCTTCCGGAAAAAAAACATTTTGTAATTAGTCTTTTCAAATAAGCACACTGAAAAAAAAAGACTTACAAATTTTCTTTTTTTATTGAAAATGTGGAAATAAGCAAAATGATCAATTAAACATGGCGTAAAGACAGTAAAAATGATAATTATCGAAAACGGTATCTTCTTCTATACTATGGCAAGCTTTATGTAAGATTAGTTAGTACAATAATATGGAAATTAAGATGCTGATTAATGGAACAAATCAGAGCAGAGTTCATCGAAGACCTTGATGATGGTGGCATGGTACTCTTCGGGGTTGAGGGAGAGGTAGCACTGGAGGAGCTGCTGGAGCTGTCGCGGGCCGCGCAGCCGCTTCGCCACCACCATCTCCACCATAGACTCCTTGAAATCACCGTGAGGATCATAAGAGCTCTTCACCATAGCCACAGCTCCGCTGTTCATCAACCCATTATGCTCTCCTCCTGCTGCTGCTGATGACGATGATAATGACCCGCTAACCATGCTCATAATACCATCATCATTATGATTATCGTAATAATAATCACTGGGCACTTGAATCTCACATGAAGATGATATCACCTGCTTCTCCTCATCATCGCCATAATCACCTCCTACTCTGCTCTCTGCACCATCAATCACCTCTGCATGAAGTTGAATCCCACGTTGATCGGGCTCTACTTGAGGTTGAATGCCAGCTCGATTACGCTGTAATGGAGCTGAGGCAGGATTGCTAATTATCCTTCTCCCATGCTCACCAGCAAGCTCATAGGTTTTCTCCTTGCTAATTGCATGCTTAGAGCTTGGTTTAATCCTGCTTGACCTCCTAATCAATGCTGAAGACGGCGATTCTTCTTCCTGTGCACGCTTAATCTCGGGTTGATCAGTGCAAGCTTTTGGCAGATTTAACCCATAATTATCAAAGGGAGCAAGATTGCCTTGAGATAAGTATTTGTTAATCCCCACAGCAACATGCTTTACACTTTCTACCTTAGCTTTAGAGGCCACATACTCTTCCCCAAACTTAAATTGTATGGGCAAAGAAGGAGCCACAGCATTAACCTTCTCACCATCAATAGATAATTGCCCATTAGAGTCACTAATACAATCGATTAATTGCTGTTTACCACCATGGTGAGATGTCTGATTAATCAAGCTATGCTTCCCCAACTTCCTGTGAGCAAGAGAAGCCCTAAGGCCAGCCAAAGATATCATGTTATTACCCATGCTAGAAGAGTCCATACCATCTAAGTTAATCTTAGGGGTTACCAACCCCTCTTGTATTTCACTACTAGTAGCAGCATTGATAGTATTAGTATTAGCATTAACACAACTACTAATACTAGTACTTGTTAAGGATTCTTCTTCATAATTTTTGTTTTTCTTCTTTCTCCTCCTCTCTTCCAAGTCTGCATTTCTCAACCTGCACTCTAACTCATCAACATCCAAGCAAGCCTTTTGGGTCCCCGTCCCTGCTGTCTCTTTACCCATATAAACTGGATTAAAGTGTTTAACCTCATGAGCTTCATCAACACCATCAGATTGCTTGACCACATCCTGCATAGATTTGCAAACTAGGCGTGAAACCATGCTGTTGCTACTAATAGAAGAAGAAGAACCACCTTTACTCACACTGTACAGCCGTGGCGGCCACCGCCCATGTCTGCCACCGTCTCCTCTTGCATCTGTATAACCCCCAGCTGCTTTCTTCTGCTTGTGTTGTGATGTCACCGTGGCTCTACAGGTACACCCAGCATCAACAACAGTGCAAACCTGGATTTCCTTACCCTTTTTTTTCAAGCTTTCATTTGACAGTCTACCTTGGATACTAGTGTTTGATTTGGGCTTACTGTCTGAAGGATTACCCTTCACACTGTCTGCAGAAGACCCTGACCTCACTAGCCTTAATGATGTGGATCTCTTATACAAAAATGCAGGCTCACTGGAGTTGTCATCACTAGTACATTTTCCCAATGTCTCCTTCTGCTTGTAGAACCACACATGGGGCATCACATGCAGCAATTTGAACCTCATTTCTCTCTAGTCTCTCTCTTCTTCTTTTTTGTGGCATTAGCTAGGCCTTCTGGCTTGTCTTAGCCTCCATTAACAACAATTAGAGTACATATATTCCCCCATTTGACCACTTCAGACGGTTGTACCTGGTCTCTGTCTCCATTAACAACATTTTGAGTGTATTTAAGTTGCTAATTTTATCACTTTATGAGTACCCACAGTGCACACCTTGTAGATTTGGGCCAATCCCATTGGCTTTCTGATCAATTTCAATGGTGCCCACAATGCCAGCAACGTCTACTAATGTGGTTCACAAGGTTGAAGAGAGAGGATTAAAGAGTTTGAGGATAATTGAGAAGGCTGATAATGACTAAGAATAATCAAATGAGGCGGCCAAAAATTTGAGTAGAATTGTTGACTCACCTCTCACATTCTATAACCCTAACTTGAAGCTTTACATGCACTACTGGTACTCTTCACTGTATAGAAAGCTTTTGCAAGCTGTTGGGGGCAGAGTGTTTGAATGGACATTGAAAACTCTACTCCCTTCAAGAAGCAGTAGAAGAAGAAGAAGAAGACTATAGCCCAAGGGGGAGAAAACATGCACCTAAATTTTGCAAAGGGGAATCTGGATTCTGGAAGCAAGAAGTGGAGTTGAGGGGGGGGGATGTTGGGTGTGTAAGTGTGTGTAAAAGTTGTAACCGTGTAAGAGACCGCAGAAGGGAAGAGTTTTAATGTACTGACTATAGTTGCCCTTGGGGACTGCAGAGTGCTAGCTAGTACTACTGCTGCCTACATTAAATCTGTTTGTCTGTCTCTCTCTCTAGACACTCTCTATATTTTGGATCAAATCAAACTTGGTGTCTGTCTGTCTGTGTGTCTCTCTCTCTCTCTCTAGAGTCTAGACTCCCTCTACAATATATATTTGGGATCCAATCAATCTTGCTGTTAGGTTGGGTTAGTGTACTGGGGCTGCCAAGTGAATGTAAGCTGTTTCTAATCTGTCAACTTCAATGCACACAATGTTCTCTCTCTACCCAAGCTCTTCCTCTCTCTCACACACACATATGCTCTCTCTCTCTCTCTCTCACACACACACATATATATAATTGTGTTGGCTATATATATATACATATATATCCATTTTACATATATATGTATATACACAAAAACTCTCATCTCTTAACAATCTCTATTCTTCCTTTCTCTTTCTTTACCTCTCTCTAGATAATGTCTCTCAATTTTCTTGCAGGCAGTCCTCTTTTTGGACACAAGTTTACAACTTTCTTCTCCTCTTTCTCTCTCTAGACAATCTCTCTCTCAACTCTCTTTCCTCTCTCTATTTACAACCCCCTCTCTCCACACTCTATAGAGAATCCTCTCTCTAGACAATCGCTCTATCAACCTCTTGCCTCTCTCTACAAGTTTACAACTCTCTTCTCCTCTCTCTCTCTCTAGAATTTACAGAGAATCTTCCTTCACAGCTCAAGCATCTTGGGGTCTTCTCTCTCACTCAATCAAGCATCTTGGGGTCTTTTCTCTCTCTCTCTCTCTCTCTCTCTCTCTCAATCAAGCCATCTCTATCTCACATGATATGCCCATGTTAACGACTCGAAAGCTGGTCAGAGGAAGGTCACCCACCATGTCAAGGTCATTGGTAATAACTTGTGAGAGTCCCCCCCCTTCTCTCTCTCTCTCTCTCTCTCTCTCTCTCTCTAAAAGGGAGGCTTCACACTTGTCCGCGGACAACAGCAAAGAAGGCTTTGCGGGACTTTCGCACTTGTCCGCGGACAGCAGGGGAAAGGTGGGGGCGTGCACACTATACCTACCTACAAGCTAGGATATGGTCGTTAAAGTCAAGACGGCATTTACGAAGGAAGTCACCTGGGCTTGAGTTTTTAAATTTTTTTAAAATGAACCTTCTTCACTTTAAATCGCCTTCACGGGAGTGGCAAGACTTGTGGACGCACGGAAATGGAAAATGCAATCACACAAATTACTTCTTTTTTGGGCTTTTCTAAAGAACCCACAAAAATATGCATTGTTTCAAATTTAAAATTTCCAATTATTTTTTATTTTCCCCCACAGCTCACATCGAAACATTAAATGTGCCGGTGTGATAGTGGTAGTAAAGTAACAAAGATGTGATGACATCATGTCATGGAAGGGCAGGGAAGGAGGGGAGGGGAGGGGAGGGGAGGGGAGGGGGGGTAATAATTACAACACAAGACATCCATGTTATTAGAAAAATTTAAAATCTATCTCAAAAAGAAGCTTGCTTTTCCACTTTACTTTCATTTCATACGGCTTGACACCACCCTTTCATCTAGGCCCTCCAAAGCTTTTCCTCAACAAATCATGAAACTTATTAGCTAAAAATTTTGTAGAATGTTTTTCTTGAGATTTTGTAGATTTTTGGAGCTAAAATATAACTAAAATGCCTTACACTTTGCACATTTGAGGAAACCAAAACTGCAAGTAAAACAGAATTGTTGCACGTCCGTTGTATACAGTTTTGTAGGTTTCTAGTGAGCACTACTACTGTGTCCATGAGCATTACACATGTGTTATCTAGTGAAAATTAACCAAATTAATACAACATTCTTTGAGTGTTTCCATACAAATTTTATCCCTTGAATATGGATTACTTAGTTCTATCCTAGAAAAAAAGTACTAATGTTAGGTTAATCTTCTCCCAAATCTCCCCCAATAGAAAGGAAGATTGTTCAAAAAGCAATGTTTAAGGATCATTACACACCATTTTACAGCATTGTTTGGCCTACTATGTGTGATTGATGTAATCTCCTAACTGAATGAGCCTCAAATCATAAGGTTCAATTAATTGCCATGATTTCCTTCATTATCATCACATGGTAATTTACCCTATATGTGAAAAGACTCTTATGCTTAATGAAATTGTTATTAGTGACCTCTTCTTGCTATTGTTATTGGATATAGTGCCAAATAGGAAGTGTGTCACCTCTTGGAGACTTATTTTTTACCATTTAGTTACACTTGTAACAGCCAGATATAATTGTCATGCATTGGAGTCCATGGATAAGACCAAAAACCACCTTACTATATGAGTCAACACCTCTTAAGGCAGATTTTTACCATGTCATAGGATAATTTATCTTACATGCATGAAAGTCTTGAGTAGTACCCTTATTTTGAAATGCAAAAGTAAAACGAGTGAAGAAAGTGAACGATATTTAAGAAAAAATACAAAAGTAATATTTTCCCACTAGAAATACAAAGTATACCCCAAGATTAACCTTCATTTAAGATAGTCTCTTGTGGTCAATTATGCTAGGCCTTTACATTCTCCTATCTTATTGCTTATTATTGAAAATAAACAAAAAAAATGGAATATGATAGATTGTGAGAATAACTTAAGGGTGGAAAACTTCATATAAATTGATGCAAATGAAGCACATAAAATTTGGAGGTTTTGCTTTTACAACTTCTTAAAAATTTTAGGTCTTAGCACTAATATTTTCAAGTATTTTTCAAATTATGAAGTTGCAATTACAATATAGCCCCTTTTTTTCTTACACTCATATGGTACAATATATACCTTCTTTTTTACTTACAATTGTATGGTACCTTTTCAATGATACTCCTAGAAATAGCATGTCAATGCCAATTAGTAACTTTTATTTGTTACCACATCACAAGAAAAATTGTCTCACGTGCATCAAAGACCTGAGCAGTACCTTTGTTTTTAAATGTAGCAATATAATGAGTGGAAGAAGGATAATCATTTGAAGAAAAACTGTGTAAAATGACCTTAAAATGTTAGTAGGAATTATAAACTAGAAACAAAAATGACTTTAAAATTTTAGTAGGAATTATAAAGTAGAATAAATTTTTTCACTAAGAATAACCTTCATTTTGTATAGTCTATTTTTGCAACCAATTGTGCTATGTCTCTATATTAAGAACAACCTTTATTTTAGATAGTCTATTGCAATCAATTGTGCTATGTCTATATATTCTCCTACCTTGTTGCAAAAGTGAACATCTCTAATCCAAAAATAAGAAGCTCAAGTGATTCCTTTTTGGTATGTTTACAAGAAGAAACTTACTTCACCGTATGTGACACTTTGTCTACCTTCTCTTATATATATAATCATTCATGATGCACACAAGATTTAAAATATATAAAGGATCATTAGATCCATTAAAGTAAATTTTAAGAATAAAAGACCCATAGTTTCTCAAAGCATGCATTTGTGTTCGCACATGTGTGTATCCATTAAAGTAAATTTTAAGAATAAAAAGACGCATAGTTGCTCAAAGCATGTATTTGTGTTCGCACATGCACACATGTGTCAACAATGACATGAGATATGTCTAAAAGAGATAGGAATATATTGGCTTTTTAAAGGCCCAACTTTTGATTGTGGTCCAAGACAATGCAAATTAGCGTAAGGAAAGTGATTTAGAAGATGACATTGTTGAAATATACAAGTGAATGGGTGTGTGCAGGAACAAGTCCTTAGCAAGAGGTTGTAAAAGAGAGTCTGTAAATGAGTGGGTAGCAGTGAAAAGGTGAGTGGAATCTACTGGGAGAGAATAAAGTGTAGAATGAGAAGATCTAGGATGTGTGGAGATATTCTGGGAAAAGTGAAAAAGTGGAGAGAATCAAGTAAAAGATGTCCCCCCAGATGTAGGGGAGGTGGCACAAATCAAGGAGAGATCGGTGGGATTAGATGCTTGGCATCTTGTGGATGTAAACACTATAAATTGAGGCATTGGCCTAATGAGTATTTGCTGGTTTTTGAGTATCCATGCCTACATTAAGCTATCAGTTAATTACTCACTAATCTTGTCTCTTAATCATCGTCTAATCACTTGCTAATGATGTTGATTCTTGCATTTGATCCACCATAGCTCATCACTTTGCTTGCATTTTAACTTGGTATTAGAGCCTAGCTTAGGATCCATCCAATTTATGAGCTTATTTATCTTTCTAATTAGCCTATTAATTAAGATTAAGAGATAATCATTTTTATTTAGTCTTTTTCAATAAGCTTTCTACACTCCCAGCTGGTGGAGGGACTCGATCTCCCTCCAACCTCAACCTTAGCCAAAAACCTCTTAGCCCACCTAGCCATGCTGCCCACGCACCGGCTCATCAAGACAAATTACGAAACCGCCGAGACGGGAGCTGTTGATTTTTGCGAATTCGTCGACCCTTCATTTCTGGATGAAAACTAAGATCTACACTCACACAGAAGGAATTGGTCTAATTCCTCTTGGCCCTAGAGGTTTTCAAGGGTTCTCTACATACTGGTGATCTCAGATTTGTGAAATTCCTCAAGGAGAAGTGGCATCAAGCTCTGCATCAAATCTGCAAAAGTGATTTTTGGTAAAACAGAGTTTAAGCATTCAATGTTTGGTCAAATCTTTTGTTTCTTGGTTTGATCTTCTACTAGACTAACTACTATTGATGCTTTTGAAAGGATTTGAGCTCATTTGAACTCTAAGGCACCAGATTTGGCCTCCCCGCACACTCTGTTTTTTGTACACAAAACAGAGGATTATTTCACTAATCAGTGGTCACTATATTTTAGTGCAATTGAGGGTTCAAATTTACAATTGGGTATCTGATACAGATCCCTATCACTTTAGATTGCAATTCAGAGATGGTTTGGTACTCCAACCATTCAGTACAGAAGATTAGCTACACTTGGCTTTATGTAATTTTTGGTGGTAAATTTATGCTGATAAATCTGTTGTAATCATCAGTTTAACACCAGATTTGTAAAAGGGTAGACACAGATTAAGTGTTTGCACAAGCCTAGGTGGCCCTGGATAGCCATGGACCTATATTTTAAATATGGCCGGCCAAGGTGTGAATGTTGGGGGCCAAGATAAGGGTCAATTTGTATTCTCACCATTCATTCTCTTATGCAACTAATAGAGTGTTCTTCTCCTCTACTCTCTTGCTCTCTTGTGGTTCTTGCTTGCCTAGTTCAGTTAGAGCTATTATGTGCTCATTATGTATGTGTGTGATAGAGAGATTGAGTGAGAGGAGGGTCGAGCTTCCCTTTAAGTTCGGTGGTGGTGGTGGAGTGGAGCTTTGGAGTGTAGCTGCGTGGCAACATCATCTTCTACGAGAATCCAAGCACAAGTATTCACGAGGTGAGTGACACATCTTGCCCATGCAATTGTGAGCTAGGTTATTGAAGATTAGCTTCTCGGTTGAGCTGTTTTACGCTCCCGAGTGTGGTTGGCAAAGTCCCCCTACCTTGGTTTGTTTCCTGCACTCTTTCTATGATGCAAGGGCTTCCCATAAGTGGCACCGCTGTCGCGAAATATCCCCACTACATAGCCATGATGCATTTTGAATGCGTGTGTGTATATGCTTGATTTCTGTTATATTTATGTTTTCTGTGTTTTTTCGAGAATGGTAGAAACAAAATTCTAAAAATCTATCCATTTTGTTGCATTGTTGTTGAAATCTTACGAAAGTTATGTTCAATTTCTGCATGTTTTGCACTTTCTTCATGTTCTTCAATTTCTGTGATTGTTCTCCAAAGCTACACCGACGACTAGTCCACATCTACTCACTCCTCTTAGCATGTTCACATTATGGACCGCTTGTATATACTCTATTATGTGTGTTAGTCACTTTATCTTTGTTGTTTTGGTAGACCCCTTTTGTTGTGTGTGAAGAAGAAGAATTTTCAGCCTCTCATGTTGTGTATTCTCTTCTAGGGTTTGTGTGAGTGTGTGTGTGCTTGCAAGAGCTCAAGCTCTCTTCTCCCCTGCATCTTTTCATGGTATGAGAGCCCGGTTCATACTAAGGGTTGAGCAGCCAAGCAAGAGAAGCATAAGAAGCGGTACGAGGTTAAGAGCTTCATCTACTCTTCCCCTTTTGTGTTGGCTACTACACCCTTGTTGCGGGAGCTCTTCGGGAGGCACCGGTAAACGAACTCCGATTTTAAGAAGCTTTCTTCGTGGCACGAGGAAAGCTACAAGGCAACTATACTATCCTATTGGACAAAGTTTTTCGAGCTAAATACGCATTTCGGGCGCATCTGGACCTCCGTTTTTCAGTTCTCAAACATGCGTTCACAAGCACTGCGCGGGTAAGTTTCGATTCTCTGCAGAACTCTGTTTTTGGAACTGCAAGAAGGGAGATTGGTTGTGTGTAGACATTGTGTGTGCTGCAAAGAGGTCTCAAAGTTGCCATTAGGTGTATGTATGCAAAAGTAAGGTCACTGGTTGTGACAGTTTGAGTGCAGTATAGTACCGCTTGTAGAGAATACAACAGTTTGTGTGTAGGTCAAGCAAGAGTGCTGTTGTTGGTAAATTTGTGTTGTAGAAAAGATGTCGAATGATGGAATAAACCAAATTGTTGTAGAGAAGCTTGACAAGAACAACTTCCATGCTTGGAGGTTTAGATTGACCAATTTCTTGATGGGAAAAGGTTACTGGGACTACATTGAAGGTGAACATGAGGAGGCACCGGAGATACCGGAGAATAATCCAACTGCTATAGATATAAAAGAGTTCAAGGATTGGAATCAAGGAGCAAGGAAAGTCATGTATTGGCTTTCTATCAACATACAAGACATTATGATTAGCCATATATAGGATGCCATGTCACCTAAGGAGGCTTGGGACACCTTGGTGAAGTTGTATGAAACCAATACCAAGGCATTGTTGGAGAAGAAGAATATGTCATTGAATGATTATGATTTGAAGATCAAGGGCATTGTGGAATCCCTTGCATAAATTGGTGTTTCTGTGGATGATGATGATAAGGTGGAAGTGTGTCTGCATGGTCTCGGGCCACAATACAAGGCATTTAAGACGTCTTTAGACTCGGGAGAACATTCCCAACTTCATAGATTTGGTGTCAATGTTGATCATTGAAGAGAAGAACTTGGGTGAAGATCAACAGTCTTCACAAAACAAAAACAATTCAAAGCAGCAGGCCTTCAACACAAGTTCAGGTAGAGGACAAGGTAGAGGTCGTGGACATGGCCAAGGTGGTGGCCGAGCAGGTAAATAGAATTATGGTCAGCTAGCACAGTCGTAGGATTCACAACAACATATAGGTGGAAGAGGCCAGTTTAGAGGTAGGGGGAGCCAACGAGGTCGTGGTAATTGGCAAAGACAGCATAATGATACATGAGGCTATTTTTACTATGGTGGTAAGCCTGGGCATGTGCAGACAGATTGCTATAAGAAGCAAAGTGACATGTGAAATGGAAAAGTACAGCGAAACAACTATGCATCCTCTAGTAAAAATAATGAGGATAATGAGAGGTTATTTGTTATGCAACATGTGGTTAATGTTGTGTCTGGAAATGATGTAGCAGCATGTAAGGATGATGTATAGTATGTTGATTTAGGTGCTTCGAACCACATGACAATTCATGGTGAGTAGTTCAAGAAAATGAAGAGTCTTGAAAGACCAGGTTTTGTTGAAACAGGGGATAACACTGCTCATCCGATTGCCCATGTTGGAGATGTGCCACTGTCTATGCAGGATGGTAAAGTGAAGTACCTTGCAGATGTACTTCATGTTCCAAACATTACAAAGAATCTAGTTTCTATTGGTCAGATGATTGAGTAGGGTTTGCTGGTTTGGTTTAACCCTGATAGCTATTATGTAAAAGACTTCAAAGATAAGTGCAGGTTGGTTGCAAAAGGCAACAAAGTTGGTAGAATGTTTACATTGAATGTGAATATGGCTAAAGTGAGTGCTACAATGTTTGCAAATGGTTCAGGAGTTGTTGCAGATACAGACATTTGGCATAAGAGAATTGGGCATGTCAATGTGCAAAGAATGAAGTCTATGTAGACTAAAGAAATTGTGTGACAGGGCTGTCTAAGTTTAAAGTTGAAGGTATGCAGAAAGTTTGTGAAGCATGTCAATTTGGAAAGCAAACAAAACATGTATTTCCACATGATAGAAACGTGAGTAGGAATGTGCTAGATGTTGTGCATTCAGATGTATGGGGTCCTGCAAAGACTATGTCTATGGGTGGCTGCTCTGCAGGTACTACGTAACATTCATTGATGAGACCACACAAGGAAATTGTGGGTGTACTTCATGAAGGAGAAGAGTGAAGTGTTCACTCATTTTCAAAATTTCAAAGTTATGGCTGAAAAACAGACAAGAAAGTATGTGAAGTGCCTAAGGTGTCGGATGGAGGGGGAGAATACTTCTCCAATGAGTTCTCTGAATTCTTGCGAAAGAATGGCATCCAAAGACAATTTACATGTAGATACACTCCACAGCAAAATGGAGTTGCTGAGCGGAAAAACAGGCACATTGCAAAGATAGCATGAGCATTGATGGGGCTGAGAAGAATATGCCACATAGCTATTGGGCTGAGGCTATGTCTACAGTAGTTTATATCATGAACATGACTCCTACTGTAGCCATACATGATGTAACGCCAGAGGAGAAGTTTACTGGGGCAAGAAAGCTGATTTCTCTCACTTGAAAGTTTTTGGATGTATTGCATATGTGCATGTGCCAAATGAGTTATGTACCAAGTTGGATCCAAAAGCAAAAAAATAAGTGTTTATTGGGTATTCCCTTGAGCAAAAGGGATATAGATGTTATAATCCTACTACACCGTGAATTGAGGGTAAGCACGGATGTTGTATTTGATGAGATGAGTAGTTGGTATGTTGCTGGAAAAGGGATATAGATGTTATAATCCTGCTACATCATGAATTGAGGGTAAGCACGGATGTTGTATTTGATGAGATGAGTATCTGGTATGCTACTGGAAAAGGATGCTGTTGGGGCTGATGTAAGGGGAAATGTGGTTGCATAGAATGGAGGTCAGCAATCACAATCATTGAGTGGACGAGGAGTGTCATCATCCAATGGTTCTATTGATAGAGCATAGAGTGGGAGGCTGCATCATAATACCAGTCTTGAAAATATAGTTAGTACATCACATAAAGGCAAAGAGAAAGTGGTTGAGCCCCTTGGTATGCCTGGCATTTCTACAAGGCATTCTCTTGTTGATGGAGATTCTAGTGGCTCGGAGATGAGCCTTGATGAGGAGCTTGGGATTCAAGCAATGAGGACACCAGGTGTGAAGAAGACTCTGAAGCCATTAATGCAAAGTTATGAAGATCTGGAAGAGTCAAAAATCTTGTGCAGAGGTTGACTTATGATGGTTATGTGGCACATCACTATGCGTATATGGCAAAAGTTGTGCAAGTTGTAGAACCCACATGCTTTGATGAGGCTATTGGAAATGTGTGTTGGGAGAAAGCTATGGATGAGGAGATGAATGCATTGTATGGAAATGAGACTTGGAATTTGGTGCCTAAAGGCAAGAAAGCTATTTATTGTAAGTGGGTGTATAAGGTGAAACATAACAGTGATGGTAGCATAAGGAGGTACAAGGCTAGATTGGTAGCCAAAAGATATGCGCAGACATGGGATTAATTATGAGGAGACATTTTCCCAGTTGGCAAAGATGGCAAGAGAGTCATGATGCGGTGGCTGTAGCTAAAGGCTGGTTTTTATATTAGATGGATGTAAAAAATGCATTCTTGCAGGGTGACTTTTGCAAGAAGAGGTGTATACGGATCAGCAGGCCAGATTTGAGCTACATTGTTGGCTTAGAGAGCTGGTTTATGCAGGTTCCGCGCAAACCACATCTTGACAGTGTGCGACGCACACTTTGATATTTGAGGGCCACTGTTGATTATGCTTTATGCAACAAATGTACCAGTGGAGCTATATGGGTACAAAGATGCAGATTGGGCAGGTAGCATCTCAAACAGGAGATCTACCAGTGGATTTATGTTTTCATTGGGGAGTGTTGCTATGACATGGAGCAGTAAGAAGCAGCCCATGGTTGCCTTGTCGAGCACAGAGGCAGAGTACTACAGAGGAGCTGCGGTGGCAGCATGTGAGGTAGCTTGGTTACGCAAGCTACTTGTTGATTTGGGGTTGCATGTGGAGAGAAAGGTTATCATATATTGTGACAATCTTAGCAGTATACAGTTGGCTAGGAACCCAGTTTTTCATGCGCAGATGAAACACATTGAGGTACATTACCACTTCATCAGATAGAGAGTCTTGGCAGAGGCGACATCAACTTGGCCTACGTCAGCACATAGGATCAGGTTGTTGACATCTTCACGAAGGCCTTGGGAGCTGAGAAGCTCTGCAGATTTCGAGATATGCTTGGAGTTCATGAGCTGGAGTTGAGCTTGAGGGGGAGTGTTGAGATGTCAAGCTCAATATGAGTTGACACTCATGAGGAGCCTGCATGAGTTGACACTCATGAGGAGCCTACATGATTGTTCGACATTTACATCACTGGTTGGTTTGGTAGCTGGCACCGACATATCTTCGCCAAAGATTCTACAACTGGACTACACCGACTAGTCCACACCTACCCACTCCACTTAGCGTGTTCACATTATGGACTGCTTGTATATAGTCTATTATGGGTGCTAGTCACTTTATCTTCTTTGTAGACATCTTTTGTTATGTGAAGAAGAAGAAGAATTTTCAGCCTCTCACCTTGTGTGTTCTCTTCTAGGGTTTGTGTGAGTGTGTGTGTGCTGGCAAGAGCTCAAGCTCTCTTCTCCCTTGTATCTTTTCATGATATTTACACTTTGAATTCTTTTTGGTTTTTTTTTGGTTCGTGGATATGATGAGAGTGAGGAGGGTTGGATTATATGCTTACAGCCATCCTTTTGAATGATGTGTTTGCTATCATAGATGTTATGCTATCTACACTTGGTTCCCATTTGGTTTTTTTTTTTTGGGGGTTTGTGGCTCTCACATGTGCTGGTAGAATGTCGATATGAGTTAGTGCTTGGAAAACACATGCTCGTATGGTGGGAAAGGGTTGATTGCTTCGTCTTGCATTGACTCTATTTTTGTGCTCTGAGTATGTTGTGTGGTTTGCCATTTGGGGCTGCATGTTGAATGGAGAAGACTAAAATGGTTTTTAAATATATTGTGAAGACTAAAATGAGGACACTAAAATGACTTTGAAAAATATTACGAAGACTAAACTGAGATAGAGCACAATAGGGTTTTTTGTCGTTGGCTCGATTTTGGGCCTTGTTTTCCTCGCTCGGTGTATTGTATGCCTCTTAGGATTTGAGGGAATCAATAATGCTTGCTTCAATGTGCAGGGTAGGAATGTAAGGGTTGTTTGATATTTAAACCTTTGTATTTGCTCACCCCTTTCTGGAGTCACATACTGTGTTGGGTGTTTGGATAGGTTGGAAGGAGGATGGAAGCAAACACCAGCATATCCTCGGATTAGGGGCCGGATGATGTCACCTTGGTTCAACGAATCTAAGCTATGAGTGTCCTTGCTAGGCACTTCCATTTTGTAATCACACTCCATACTGGAGTAATTTTGTAATCTCGCTCCACCAGAGTTTTGTAAAAAAAATATGTTCTGAGATACTTTGGTGTTTAAAATATGTTGTCTAGTTTCTTCATATGGTTTCTTGAAGAGGTGGTTTTGTCTTTTAAAAAATCAACGTTTTTTCATGTTTTTTGGTTTAACGTGATATGGCCGCTATCTTGTATAAATAGGACTTTCAAGGCTTGATGTGTCATTTTTGCACTCATTCTCAAGAGCACAAGGCACCTCCACACTCAAGCTTGAGAGCACATGGCTGCCTATACGATTGCTTCATGGACTTCCTTTGTGAGAGCGAGTTTCTAGAGGCCACATACTTGCATGTAATATTCACTCGTGATCAATTGGACCTCCACACTCTGCCTCCATGAAGTATTATTTGAAGACACATTATCATACATGGACACCCACATCAAGCCCTCAGGGGGGGTTCACTATATGTAAACTCTCTATATCACGTGCGTTCAAGGACTATTTTAAAAACCCCTTATCTATAACCTTTTCGTAAATAAAAAACACCCTTTTTCTATTTAATCTGTAAATACCCCCTTTAAATGGTACCCTTTTGTATGTAAAAATTTTGTAAAAAAGGGGATTTAAAAAACCCCTTATGTTGAACCCAAGTGCTACACTTGCATATTTCTGAGTGACCCCCCCGAGACCAAGTCGCACTCTATTTCTCTGGCCAATGATGGTAGATTGTGGGTGCCCTCCAACTTCTTAAAGTACATTAACCACAATGAAAGGCCCTTCCAAAAGCGGCTCGGAAGATTTGAAGCAATGGCAATGAAATCTAGACACTTCGTAGAGCTTGACAAGAAGCAAGTACGCAAGCTCAACAGAGGTGCCATTGGCCATGGCTTCCTATCATGGCTGGCCTGCTTTGTTTTCTTGCTTTTATAAGGAGAGGAGAAAGAGGAGATTAAAATTCTGCAACTACGCCTTGGAGGATTCATCCACGACAAGGAAGATCCTAAGAGTGTAGCACACAGAGGTGTAAGTGAAAGCCCGATCTACAACAATTTCCAGGAGGTGCACTAGGGCTCGCCGAAAATCCACGTCGCTTTTTTGAGGCCAGTGGAAGTGGCAAAGCAATTTATGAATATGACTATGCCCCCCTTCTTGAGATAGAGATTGACTCTCTATGTCCAGTTGTGGTAAGGGGGGAGATTTTCATTTTTTGTATGATATTGAAAAATCATGTGGCCTCCGCATCATGGATGAGTGCTTGAGCATGCTCAAGGTGAAGGCAGAGTTCCCATTGGATGACTCCAACATAGGTAACATGGAGGAGAACCTCCTCCCACTTAGACTCGATGGAGGAGACGGTGGTCATTGCTCTGGAGACAGACAGGAATGTAGAGCAGGAAAATGTCACCAAGAAGGAATTCCAAGCAGCGCATCAAAGTGTCTCCCCCGCAATCGTGCCTTGGACACCAACTCCAACGCAAAATATCGACGAGTCCAAGTCCAACATTGACTTGGAGCGAAAGGCTAATGCAAATGAGGATGATAAGCAAGAGAACGTGCTTGAGATGGACAGTTATGCTATGTGGGGTGGGAGAACGCGTGCTACTATAGGACCATATCCAGCTCTTAACCACTACATCGGACACCTCCCAACAAATGACTTTGTGATTATTCACAAAGAATTCACACCCAATGCCAGGTTTCACCTTTTTGCATTAAAGACCTTGTCAAAGAAACTTGGCCAGTCGGTTAGCTTTGTAATCCTCCTAGTTAAAAAGTCACTACTTATGACCACTTTTGGGAGCGGCTATAGAGGCAAGGTGCTTTCCCAATTATGAATTGCCAAGTCGCTTGGCCATGACTCACCGCTGCGAGAAATAGCCACCACTGCTATTCTAACCGGCGAGCTTCCTATAGCTAAGAAGCGACGAACCTCTCTTGTAAAGAGTATTCCCAAATCTCACATGTAAATTTTTCTATCAATATAATGCTGAAAGTGGCTTTTAAGTACATGTGATTGATTTCTAATCAAAAAAAGAGGAGGGCCATAAGGGTACAAGAAAGGTCTGTCCCAGGGACCCTGTATAGGGCATTTTCGCACCCTTCATGAAGAAATATGTGCCATTTTATTTTTGTTGGTTTTGGAGTCAAATGATCGTGTTTTCTGCTGACAACATGGCCGCAGAATGTGTGTAGTCTTTTTAAGTGAATCATGGAGAGATTCTATTTTAAAAAAAGAAGGGTCAGAGGAAAATTTTAGTTAAACAACAAGACAAATTTTAAGGGATTTTAGCTATGATTCTGTAAAAAAACCTTTAAATTTAAGGGAAAAAACTACAAAAATTTGAGATTGAAGGTTTTTTTGGATTGTTGGGAAAAATGTTTTCTGTAAACACCGCCTATTGCTCGAAATAGTCCACTATTCCTACCTTCTGCCTCCACCCCCTAGCTCCACCATCGGTTAGTGTAGCGCCCCTACCACCACAAGACAATATGCCACACAAGAAAGGAGGGCCAAAGGGGTGCGAAAATGGCCTGTTCGATGAAGGCCCCTCTGTACACAGCATTTTCGCACCCCTCTAGAGCCATCATGATTTTCCTACTCTTACGCCCATTTAATCCACCCCATTCACGAGACAAGACTGTCCAAAATTGAAACATCTTACTACAAAAACCATGTGGGCCATAAGGGTGAGAAAATGGACATTGCACGCGGCCCCCAGAGGGGCCTTTTTCGCACCCTTTTGGCCCTTTAGTTTTTTGTTATCTCGTGAAACGTGATTGAAAGCACATACACTCTTAAACCAAATAGATAAATTTTAAGGGATTTCAGTTATAATTTTGTAAAAAAACCTTTTAATTTTAGGAGAAAAAACTATAAAAATTTGAGGTTGAAGGTTTTTTGAATTGTTGGGAAAAATGTTTTCTGCAAACATTGCACCTACTGCTCGAAATAGTCCACTATTCCTCTCTTCCGCCCCCATCCCCAACTCCACCACCCGTCAGTTTAGCGCCCCTACCACCACAAGACAATATGCCACACAAGAAAGGAGGGCTAGAGGGATGCAAAAATGGCATGTCTAAGGCCCCCCCGTACACAGCATTTTCCCACCCCTCTGGCCATCACAATTTTCCTACTCTTAAGCCCATTTGAGCCATCCCAAGCCCTTCGCTGATGAGAATTTATCCAAAGTTGAAACATCTTACTAGAAAAACCATGTGGGCCAGAAGGGTGCAAAAATGGCCATTGTACGTGGCCCGAGGGACTTTTTCACACCCTTTTGGCCATTTATTTATTTTTTTATCTCATAAAACTTGATTGAAAGCACATACACGCTTAAACCAAATAGAAAATTTCAAGATAAAGTACACATCGACAATTGCAAGATATATTACACATTGAAAAGTTATTAATATTGAAAAAGATACATCGAAAATTGAGATACATTATTGAACATGCCTCATTTTTTGATCCCCTTTTCTTCGTGAATACGGCGGGCCAATTGCATATCCTTTACCTTTATTATGACCCGCTTTGCATGGATGGCGCACAAGTTGGTGTCCTAAAAAAGATTTACAAGGTATGCTTCAACAACTTCCTACAAGGCCTCAAGGGCAACCAACTGCATCCCACATTCCATCTTGTACTCCCATAAAATTTCTTTGCACGTTCGTGAGAAAGGCGCCCTTCGGATGAGAATCTCTATGGACTTCTAGTAATGGCGTATCTCTTGTGGAAAGCCCTGTACCCCGAGCATTTCTTGTGGGTGGGGCCATGAGGAAGACGTTCGGCGGGACGTGCTTGTTGCGGGTGCGGCTTGTAATAGTTCAACTTTCTCAAGTGTCTTTTTGGGGCATGTGCTTCTTCCTCTTGCTCCCCTTGCTGCTCTTGCTCTTGCTGTTGCTGTTGCTGTTGCTCTTACTCTTGCTCTTGCTCTTGCTCTTGCTCTTGTTGCATGGTGATGCATGGCAAGGTCTTTGCTCCTACGGCTGGGTGTGGTTGGGAATCTCCATGTGCGCCCATGTAGGCTCCCCCAAGTCGGTGTCGGTGTCAGTGCCTATTACACTGCTTTCTTCCGTGTCATAATCCACCAACTTTACATGTTTTCTCCGCTAGGATGAGCCATCTTGCTCTGTCAATTTTTTCTTCAGATTGCGGTTGTATCGCTCTGAATTCTTCTTTATGCTGTCCTTCAATCGCACGTCATTCTTCGGTCATCTTTCTCATTGTTTGCTTTGTATGCGCCATGGTGAGGGGAGCTGAGGGCAAGGATGGGAAGGCTCTAGTGTGTTTTCTTCGTCTCGTTGGCAAAAGGAATGGAAAAAAGTAGAGGTCAACCTCTATTTATATAAGAAAATGCCATCATTGCAATAACCCTAAAAAACCCTAATTTTAAAAGGTGACTCATGCGTGCCAATAAATCATACATATGTCGAGCTACATGGGGCATCATTTGAAAAAGTGTTCACTCGAGACAATATTGAAAAATTGACCAAACTTTTTATTGGTCCAGAAGGGTGCGAAAATAGCTTGTTCGGCCACCCCGTAGCACAGTGTATTTTCGCATCCTTCTGGACACTTATCACAAAGCATCAAAACACATGAACATGATTTTTTTTTAGTAACCAAAATTTTTTGGATCCAGAAGGGTGCAAAAATTGACTGTCCGTCCATCCTGCGCATGGTGCACTTTCGCACATCATCAAAAAACTTGAACATCATAATTGCACCCTTGTGGACCATCATAACATGGGAATATTTCAAAAATCAACATCTTTCGACTTCTTCGAGTATTACAAAGTATCGTAAATCTTGGGGATACAATTCAAGTAATCAAAAAAACTATATTTGAAGGTATAAAAAATGAGTTGAGCTTGCTGTTCACTACCAATCAAACCTAGCAAGGGAAGCATATCAATCTAATGAAATTGGTAATAACGCATGACTTTACCATCGAGGAAACCAAGGGGGACTCCAAAAACCGTAATAGATTTTGCACTATAGACTGTCGATGCTTTGCAATGTTCCTAGAAAACCACAATGCCCTCGTGTGGTCCGCTTCTTGTGGTATGGAGGGGTCATTACATTCCCTCCCACCCCGTCTCAGCATGGAAAACTGAGCCATGTTGATACTGCATGCAAAAACAAAATTGTCGATCGAGTGGTAAGGTTGTGCCAATCCTTGACTTGAGCATGCAAAAATTGAACCCAGTCTAGCTCCTGGGTTTTGAGGGAATCCTCATCAAGTTTGATGGGGGCTTCGATAGAGAATGGGTATCGTGCAAGTTTGGAAGCAGTGATCGTGTGCCCATGAGGAGTTGAGTGCTTGTGCTCTCAAAGTGCTTGTACAAAATAGACAAAAAGAGAGAGGGTACTCATTTATAGAGTGACCAACATAATCATTACACCAAACCCTAGTTTTTAGAGGTATGTTACGCACAAAAAAATGGGTTTTTAAAAATGAAAGATAACATGGATCCATATTTGGAAAAAAAGAACCATTTACATTCTCATTTATAACATGGATCCATATTTGGAAAAAAAGAACCATTTACATTCTCATTTATAACATGGATCCATATTTGGAAAAAAAGAACCATTTACATTCTCATTTATAACACCTCATTAAATTCGATAGATAATTTCGCTATAGATCAGCTGCACATCAACCCTAGGCCTCATTCAAGTCTATAGGGTCCCATACTTTACCAACTCTCCTACATGTAACCCTCCATGTTGCATGACATGTAGGTCCTATCCCTGCCCTCCAGCTTGCTGTTTTTTGACCTTACTTTTTATTTTGGGAATTCGGGCCAATTTGGACATTTGAGCCCTCTCCCTTGAAAGGTTTCTTCCAAAGGTATAATGGAAGAACCAATCAAATATTTCTTTGAGATAGTTTGATTGAGTCCTGCCACCTCCATGTCTTGTGTTCTTGAAATAAATGCCCCTTGCACGGTATGGCTTTTCTCCATTCCTTGGGTGCTCCACATGTCAAGCGAGCCGTAGGCATTCATGAACCATGCACCATGAGCATACAAGATGTGCTGAAGATACCAAACAAAACCATCATTCAGGAAAAGTGCATTAGAAGAAGAAATATATTTTGCAAAACCTTTAAAAGCATTATATTACCATGTAATGCACAATATTAAAAATCACCCCATGTGCGGACCATGGCTTCAATGAAGCTTTGCAACTCTGCTTGAAATTGTTTGCGGTTTTCCTCTGTTGTACTGCTTTGACTCATCAACCACACTACCTTATTGAAATTTTCCCACACTTGATCACACAAAACAACAATGATTGCATCCAAACAGTCCGAAGTAGTACAAGCACAAAGGTCTTTCCACACAGCAGCTCCCATCTCTTTACAGGAACATTTTCACCTTCCTTGACATGTTGACTGTCTGCATTTCTCTGAACCTTCTCGCATTTATTGACATGCTTCTAGAGAAATCTTCTCACCTTGCCTACTCTCATTGAAACCTTTTAAGTAACCATATGTGAAACTCCAAAGGTCTTTTGGTTAACTCGTATCTCCACCTTACCCCCATGGCAACCAATGTCATTTAAAATCTTCTCCACTCTAGCAATCACCTCATCTTGTTGAGTTTTACCAGACATAGTGAATGCATAGTCTGTGTGACACTTTAAGAGGTGGTGGTCAAAGATACACATGAAAGCATGCAAAGTACAAAAATGAACATTCCTAAGAGGGAAAGGAATCATGGGGTTCTAGCTATTATCCCTTAAGTCCTTATTTGGAGGCGCCAACATATAGGTGATGAAAGGACACCACCGTCCCACTCTCGCTCACAATTTCCTATTTCCTCGCTTTTCTCTTCACCATTGGCCGTTCCCCTACGTTTCTTCTTGGTTTTTTGTTTCAATCCATGCATGCACCAAGGGCATGGGTGAGTTGTATTTGCACCTTGAGTGCAACCCAACATACACTTAATTGTCTTAAGATCCCCACCAAGATGCCAATCAATGTTAAAGCTCCCTAAACCATCAACATCCAGCTTCTCACCCCTATTTGCGACTTTATCACATCACTAACCCAAGGCAACTGCTTAAAGACCCATGCTAGCACCTCGTGTCTCCTTAGGAACCTCAAATGATCTTAACCACCATATATCTTTCTCTGATTGAACACTGAACGATGATTTAGTGTGTGAAATATTGTCATTCCCTTGCTCTTGAAAATTAATTATGCTCTCTCCCTCATCATTAGGCCCCTCTGCAGCAACAGTGGTAGTAGAAGCAGATGGAGACTTAAAGGCTTCCGCCATAGTGTGGTTCTTGAGTGTGACACTCATTCTCTCTAGCCTTCTTCCCTTCACAATTTAGCACTCATCCAACTTCAGCACGAAGGAGACCTTGGAATCTATAAAACACAGAAATCAAACAAAACGTTAAGTCGTACTGCATAAATGAACACGCATAAATGAACAAAGAAATAATGCGTACAATGTCACGAAACCTACTTACATCCAGAAGGCAACTCATAGAACAATATCATCGCCTTTTGTAGCTTTCGCATTTCAACGTTGAACTCATTGAATTCAAATGAAACATTACCATTTGCAATCTTCTTCTTTCCCCATGTTGCAATGCAGAGTGTGTCGTTGATGTGGTAGTAATCCCCAATCCTGCATTTTACATCATCACATTGCTCACTCCCTTTGCTAGACGAACCCTCTTTGGCAGTGGGAAAAGGTTGTGCGTGATACCTTTCTTACGAAGGGTGTATCCTTCTAGCAATTGATGAAGAGCTTTGTAGCCCTTCATGCTAATGCCTACCTCATCGCATGCATTAACAACATCAACACTGCTAATACTTTGGGAAACCTCTTGTATGATTTCATTGGAAACAATCCTACGTATAGTCTTGCAATGGGGATCCCTAATCATTTTAAGCACATGCTCCCTCGTTGTGTGATAAGAGCGCAAGAGCTCATTGCAATCCCCAGTTTGATCAAAACCTATGGCATCTTGAAGGAATACTCTAAAAATAAGCAAAATTACATTGACATTACACAAGTGCACACATGATTTACATTGGCATTTTGAATTGGAAGTGCTAGAGAATAAGAAAGAGGAGCCATATAGCGCTTCTTGAACTGTCCGCTTATGAGCGCCCCCCAAACGGCAAGTGTTTCGATGTGGAAGTGCTAGAGAATAAGAAAGAGGAGCCATACAGCGCTTCTTGAACTCTCCGCTTATGAGCGCCCCCCAAACGGCAAGTGTTTTGATGTGGTTGAATGGCCTCTTACACTCCCTAGCTCCAATAGAAGTGTTTTTCATGTGGGAGATGGTCTGCGTCAGCTTTTTCACACACGCTTCTCTCTCTTTATTTACACCCTCAAGCTCCTTGATTTTTGCTTGAGCCTGAAGTAAGCCTTGGTGTACACTAGCAAGGTTAACTTGGAGCGTATGCAACTGTGATGACAAGTAGAAGACTCTACCAGCGTCAATAGTTGTTGCTAATCTCTCTAGATGAGCATCCAATTCTCACCATCTCCCACATACTTTCATAGGTGGGTGGGTAATGCGCTCTTGGTTCAGCTGGGTATAGATGCCCATCAACCCATAGATCCACATTAGTGTGACCCCCTTGTCTACTTACATTCCTCTCCTGTTTTGTGAGATGAACCTTGCCCAAAATTGCATACTCTTCCAACACCCGCACATGCAAATCCACCTTGTGTCGATGCAATGGCACATTAGTGTTAGTGATTTCACACAATGCCATTCTTAGAGGGAGTTGATAGTGGAAAAGAAAAGGGAGGCACTAATTCACAGTTGAGAGAGAGAGAGAGAGAGAGAGAGAGAGAGAGAGAGAGAGAGAGAGAGGGATAGGAGTTGAGATTACTAGGAGTGAGTGCATGCCACAACCTTCCAAGGAGTTGAGATTAGAGAGAGGGAGGATGCAGTCACAGAAGAGAGAGAGAGAGAGAGAGAGAGAGAGAGAGAGAGAGAGAGAGAGAGAGAGATTACAGGCCATAGTAGAGAGAGAAAGGGAGAGTTGAGAGTAGATGGAGTGAGGCTATACATGCCAAGCTCACAATGGAGAGAGATATTTAAAAGAGTTGAGATTAGAGAGAGAGAGAGAGAGAGAGAGAGAGAGAGAGAGAGAGAGAGAGAGAGATTACAGGCCATAGTAGAGAGAGAAAGGGAGAGTTGAGAGTAGATGGAGTGAGGCTATACAGGCCAAGCTCACAATGGAGAGAGATATTTAAAAGAGTTGAGATTAGAGAGAGGGAGGATGCAGTCATAGGAGAGAGAGAGAGGGAGGATGCAGTCATCATCACAGGAGAGAGAGAGAGAGAGAGAGAGAGAGAGAGAGAGAGAGAGAGAGAGAGAGTTTGTAGGCCATTAGCTTATAGTAGAGAGAGAAAGGGAGAGTTGAGAGTATATAAGTGGATTGTAGAGAGAGGGATAGAGTGAGGCTATGCAGGCCAAGCTCACAATAGAGAGATGAGTAAAGAGAGAGAGAGAGAGAGAGAGAGAGAGAGAGAGAGAGAGAGAGAGAGAGAGAGAGAGAAGAGTTGGTTCAATTTTGGGAGGAAAAGAGGTTGAAATTTGATTTTTTGATATATATATATGGGCTTGGGATAACTTTTAAAGAAAAAAATTTCACTATTTCCCCCCCCTAGTTGCGATATTGATGATGTGGAAAGTGACAAGATGATCTTGACACTTTCCACACTAATTTGGTTGATTTGGTGGGGAAGTGGAGGCTTTAAATGGAGAAAAAGGTGGAGGCATTCAATGATGAGATAGAGTGGGTTTTAGGGGGAAATCAAGGTTAAAAATTAAAATTTATATATATATATGGGTCTGGGGTCAGTTTCAAAGTATAAAACTTGCAAAATGGAAAAAAACAAATTTGACCATTTTGGGCCCTCCCTTAGTTACGAGCTTGCTGGAAAGAGAAGAGGAGAGAGAATGGCAACATTAGACCCTATTTTCGTAGGGGAATTATGGGCTAGAACGCTCAAATTATAGGCTCCAAGTAGGCCTCTTGATTGACCTTGTCTCCTTAAAAAAGCACAAAATTAGCCTTAATCCCTAAAAATTAGGAATCCTTACAAGGCCCAAAAGATGTCCAAAGGTTTCCTAATGTGCACAAATTGGTAGAATCTCTGGCGAAGATATGTTGGTGCCAGCTATAAAACCCGTCAGTGATATAAATGTCGAACGGTCATGCAGGCGCCTCGTGAGTGTCAGCTCATGTTGAGCTTGACATCTCAACATATAATAACATCAAAGATAGCAAACACATCATCAAGAGGATGGAGTGGATGGTTGTTAGCACACCATCTAACCCTCCTCACACTCATCATCCACATAAAAGTACGATTGTTGATGACATGCTCGTGTCATCCTTTCATACTTCTTGTCAGCAAACCATTCTTTTAGCCTCAATCTCTGCATAAGAAGGCAATGCACTACAACGACAACAAAAGCACACATGTCAAAAATAAAAAGCTTGCTTTGAATCCCCAAAATGTAAAGGATATACTTGAGAGTTTCATTTCAAGTCATCAACATAATAGAGAGTGATAGAAAGGACATGGTGAATTCAAACATGAAATTAAGTGCCGGTGTCCAAAGTACATGTGCCAAGGACAAGTAAAATACGCAAGATAAAAATAGTCACCCATTGCCACATATAGTAAACAAGGAACACTCTATATGACAGAGATAAAGATACAAAGAGGAACAATGGGAATGCCAGTCTAGTAGAAAAGCACCACACTAAATGTAGCAAAAAGGACCAAAAGAAGCCAGCAGACAGTAGATAGGGACTAGCAAAGCTCACTAGTCATCATAGGGGTTAACCCCTGCATTAGAATCAACCTCATCCTCCAGATGCTCATCAACTATCATCCTCGAAGAAGAGCCTACACCCGTGTAGCTACGCAAGTATGGATCTATGTGGCTGGAGATGATGGCATGATCTATGTCCAATGAAACACATGATCTCCCTAAACGGAGGCATGCATTTAGAGCGGGTGCTGTGCCACACCCCAACTCCAAGGCAATAGTACCTGTGGATGACATAGTAGCTCCAAGAAGCATGATAGAAATGTGTGACTCATCTCTAGCCCACCTTGAAGCGCAAACCTACCACCACTGTTGACAGTGTGCTCACTCACTACCAGATAATGCATAACACGAGTCCATGGCTCCCATGCACAAAAGCCTCAAACAATGGTCTGCTGATGACTGGAGAGAAAGTGGGTGTAAACATTCCCCTTTTGCGAACCAAGTACATCATAGAAGTACGGAATTGCATTTTCAATAAAGAAACAAGTGTTAACTCAACCATGCAACAGAGTTTAGTTACTTAACACCATAGAAACATCAACGTAACCGATGAAGGGCGTTGAAAGGGCTTGTCACATTGCCTCGGTGTCATGCTGCCCTCTTGTTCAATAATGTAACCATATGAAGAGTGATGGAAGACCATAATCTGTCGCCAAATCTCCAAGTCATATACTCGTGTGTAGTGCTCAATCCACCTCATGTTATCCCCTGCTCAAAAATATTGACTAGGTTGGATTCTGCAAAAACAAGCTATTGATTTGACAAACATAAAATTGATTTCAAAGTAAGCTCAAACCTGCCATGTAGGATACCACCACCAACTAACCACTATCAAATAGTGTAGCAGCCACAAAAGATATGCCGTAATGGGCATGGTCCTTTGTAATAAGAACATCCCTTGGAGGCCTCTGTGCACTCCCATGTAGACTCCCTCCAAATGGGAGGTCCAACAAAAAAAAGTTAGCTGCCCATGCGACCTGCCTACCTTTCCTTGTGTGTACACAACTCATGGGATTCTTCTTCAATGTGAAGAGCTCATGGATGCAGGTGTACATGGGATCTCTTTAACCACAAGAAAAAGCCTAGTAGTAGCAACTGCTTTGTACATTATGAACAGGACACTCACTACTGCAGCTGTTCATGGTATGACTCTTGAACATAAGTTTACAGGCATAAGACCGGATGTGTCTCACTTGAAAGTGTTTGGGTGTATTGCATATGTACATGTTCCAGATGACGTGAGAACAAAGTTGGATCCAAAGGCAAAGAAATACATCTTCATTGGCTATGCTATGGAGCAAAAAGGTTATAGATGCTATAACCCTACCACTTGTGAGATGCGAGTAACCAGAGATGTTGTCTTCGATGAGATGAGTAGTTGGTATGCACTAGTAGTAGTGAAGGCAGTAGAAGATGTAGATGTAAGAAGTACTGATGTTGCATCACATGTAGGGTAGCAATCACAGGTGCTGAGTGGACCAGTGAGTCCTCGAGCAGTGGATCCAATGTTAGCCCATGGTTAGGCAGGTTGAGGAATGATGCAGGTACACATGTATCATGGAAAAGAAAGGAAAAGGTAGATCAACCTTTTGTGCCTGATCTGTTCAGCAGGTCCTTCATATGTGGATGGTGACTCTAGTGGCTCTGAGTAGAGCCTTGATGAGCAGCTTGACATTCCATTTGTGGTCACTCCTGGTGTAAGGAGAACTAGGACTATTTTGAGGACACCTGGCAGTGATCCAGGTGTAGACAGGTCTATGAGGGTTAGATACCTGTTTTAGGTTTAGATATGATGGATATACATCCCATCATTATGCTTACATGGTAAAAGCAATACAGGAGGTTGAGCCCACTTGCTTTAAGCAGGCAATTGGAAATAAGAAATGGGAAGATGCCATGGATGAGGAGATGGCAGCATTGGATGCAAACGCAACATGGGAGTTAGTGCCTTTGCCTAAGGAAAAGAAGGCAATTGGATGTAAGTGGGTGTATAAAGTCAAGCACAATGTTGATGGTTTAGTGAGCAGGTACAAGGCAAGATTGGTTGCCAAGGGCTATGCGCAGACTTATGGCATAGACTATGAGGAGACATTCAGCTCGATTGCAAGAATAGAAACCGTGAGAGCTGTCATTGCTATGGTTGCAGTAGCGAAGGGTTGGTCTTTACATTAAATGGATGTAAAGGATGCTTTCTTGCATGGTGATTTGCAAGAAGAAGTGTACATGATGCAACCACCAGGTTATGAGAGTGATGCACATCCAGATTTTGTGTGTGTAGGTTATGCAAAGCCTTGTATGGCTTGAAGCAGGCACCCAGAGCATGGTCAAACAAGATCGAGGAGTATCTTGTTACCATCGGATTTTAGATATCCAATACAGATTTTTCACTATATGTAAAAAAGACAAATAGAGGTATCATGATATTAGTCATCTATGTGGATGACTTGATTATCACTGGTGATAGTGATGCAGACATACATGATGTCAGGATGCTTTTGAAGAAGAAGTTTGAGATGAAGGATTTGGGTGAGTTGCGGTATTTCTTGGGCATAGAGGTGGTGAGATCACCTCTCATGGCATTTTGCTATTGCAAAGGCAGTATGGCTTAGACATGTTGTCCAAGTATGGTATGATAGGCTGCTACTGTAAGCCTATTTCAGTGCCATTGGAACATAACACAAAGCTTTCCGCAGATATACAGCTGAGCTTTTGGAGGACCCCACTACATACAGGCGCATAGTGGGGTAGTTTGATCTATATGACCATTACAAGGCGAGACTTGAGCTATACTGTTGGACTTGTGAGTCAGTTTATGCAGGCCCCTAGGAAGCCACACTTGGATGCGGCTAGACGGATCCTCGGGTACATAAATTCCACAGTTGAATATGGACTTTTCTATGAGACGAGTACAAAGATATAGTTGCATGGGTACACGGACGCTGATTGGGCTGGTAGTATTATAGATAGGAGATTTACCGGTGGTTTTATGTTCTCATTTGGGAGTGCTCCTGTGAGTTGGAGCAGTAAGAAGCAGCCCAACAGTTGCCTTGTCGAGTACAGAGGCAGAGTATAGGGGTGCTGCTATGGCAGCTTGTGAGGTAGCTTGGTTTCAGAAGCTTACTTGGTGACATGGGAGAGCCCGTGTGGATAGAGCAATTGTCATATATTGTGACAACATGAGCAGCATACAGTTGGCCAGTAACCCAGTATATCATGCTAGAACAAAGCACATCGAGGTGAATTATCACTTTGTGAGGGAGAAGGTTCTAGCAGGAGATGTAGATCTGGTATATGTCAGCACAGAGAATCAGGTGGCTGACATCTTCACGAAGGCATTGGGCACAGAGAAGCTCCACAGGTTTAGGAGCTTACTTGGAGTGCAGTGTGTGGAGTTGAGCTCGAGGGGGAGTGTTGAGATATTGAGCTCAACTAGTGCTACGACGGACATTGATTACCCACCTAGGTGATAGCTTCTACATCTACACCACTAGCATGGTTGGTGAGATTATGGGTGATATAGGGCTAGTGGGATGGCAGGCTGTGTGACAACCGTTTTGGATTATAGAGACTCGCATAGTTATAGTGCCATCTCATTTAGTCGGGTTCACATTATGGCCCGACCCTTGTATGTTGTAGTAGTTGAGTAGTAACCCATATAATGTGTACTTTTATCTTTATGTTATGTTGGTTGAGTAGAGAAGAAGAAGATAGAAGAAAATTCAACTATCCATCTCTCTCTTGTGTCTTGCTCTCTCTTGTGTGTGTGTAAACATTTGCTTGCTAGGGTTTGAATCTCTCCCTCTCCACCACATTCTCTTTAACTTGAAGTGATATGTCATGAGGTTTCTACTCATGAGTTGAAAGTGGCTTCTAGAGATGGCAGTGGGATGGATGAAGCTGGGGGGGTGGTGGGGGGGGGAAGAGAAATTGGATGACACTCAAATTGCAATGGAGACTTCCCTTCAAATCATGCCATATGTATCCACCTCTGAGAATGAGGAAGGGGCCAGTGAAGAAGGTGACATGACTTTGATTTGTGGTGAGGACATCATAAGGATGACAAAGATTATGAGCTCTACACAGTCAGTCCACCTATTCCTTTATGTCACTTTATCCCAAATGCCAAAGTCTGTGGTTTGTGAGATGATGTTTCTTCTCTAAAGGTAGCCTTTCAGCATGAGAGTTACATGGAGAGAAAGGGGTTTTTATAGTGTCCTTGTGTATACAACACTTGGGGAGGAGGAGAGCATGTTCACTAATGACATTGAGCAGAGTTGGGATGAGCACTGGAAGGCTGTCAATACAGAGTTTGAAAATGACATCGCACATAGTGAGGAGCTGAAAATATTATCTGGCCACATGTTTTATGTTTGGGAGGGAAATCATAGGACAGTGGCATGGTCATCAATCATAAAAGAGACGTTCTCTTACACAAGGAGTCAACATGTGAGAGTCTTTTGCACACTAATTAATCCTAGGAAGTCAATGAGATTGCTTTATTGATGGGACTTCAAAGAATGAATATGTAAGTCTCTCAGCATAATATTTTTTTGTTATGTAATATTTTTATAGTTTGGTGTGTCATTGGGATGCATGTCAAAATTTTAACCTTTATTTTGGTTTTTATATGTAGTCTTTCGGCACATGCCCTTGTGGTACCCTCACTCAGAGACGAGATTGTCAACACTGCAAATATTTGCTCGGCTAACTCTCAAGATTTTTTGAGAGAGCTTCTCGACTCGGATGTGAGGAAAATTAATGCCATCCGTTGGAGAAACACCAAGGGAGTCAAGCCATGGTTCCCTCTGACAACATGGGGATACCTTGGAAAGCTTGTTTATAATGTAGGTTTCCTTGCACATGTTGGATAGCTGATGAAGTGTTGTGCTTTTTTTATAAGTGTATATAATGTGGTGTGTGTAGGTACAATTTCAAAATGCACTGGAAAAGAAGCTTGGTCCACTCAAGGAACAATTTTCCAATGAGGAGTTTGCAAAGTTGGAGAAGAAAGAAATTGAAAACCTTACTCAAAAGTATTCGGACAGAATAGGCAAGGTATAGCATTGGTGTGTTCGTTGGCTTCTACCATGCAATGTATGTCTTAAAAGTATTTAGACATAATAGGCAAGGTATAGCATTGGTGTATTCAGTGGATTCTACCCTAGAGTTGAAGATTGTTTTGGCCTTGGCAGATCTTAAATATTTTGGATCCAAAGTTGGGTGACGAATGGAAGAAGACAGTACTCTCTTTAGATGGAGTGAAGATAGTTTTGTTTCATTGGAGAATCTTTATTTACTTGCTTTGTGTGATGTGAGAATAGATGTGAGGTTGCGATGGCTATCACTTTTTAAAGCAAACAAGACTACGAAAGCTATGTTTGCTCTTCTCAATGGTGACCACGAGTACATAATGTGATCTTCCAACTTCAATGGCTATATGAATGGTGTCTTTTCATGAATTGTTGTCGCTTCTTGGTTTCATGTGTTTTGGTGTGGCAAATTTAGGTGGCTCCCAAGGGAGCTCGTTTTGGATAAGATCCAAAAACGTGCTCTTGAAATTTTGTCAAACTATGTGTCCATCCCAGATGGGATTGTGTTGCCATCAGATTGTACACTCCATGATTACTATGAGGAGGTGAAGATAGAGGCAAGGAGATATTTCCATTGGTAAGAAAGACTGAGGTGAAATCAAGACACAAGGAGGTGCAGGCTCTGAAGAAAGTGGATATGGTGGAGATGGCCACTCAGCATCTAGTGTTCAGGTACATACAACCAAAGCTTTTCACTTCGGAACCCACTTTTCGTGGCTTTAAATATTGATTGTTTTTTGGTTGAGTGTTGAAGAAACCTTTTTGTGCATTGTATTTTCAACAGATATTTACTCTATTTGAAGGAGAGACGGCTTTTAGGTTCTATCCATGTCTGGGCAAGGCGGTGGATATCTTTGGCTAATATGGAAACCACCATGTAACCTCAGAATTCCAATCCCCTTAGCCGTTGGGAGTTGGATAATTGTCCATGGTGGTTGGAAAGGCCACATCCTGGATCGAGAGAAAGAGGCGTTCAAGATGCATTCTATGATGAGAAAGCCAGCTATGGATGATCCCCCATTGTCAGCACAAGGCAAGTAGAGCAATTTGTGAAGATCTTAATGTGAAGAATGATATTTGTATTTCCTAAGCTTGTTTGTGGACTTGTAGGTGAAACAAAAAGAAAAAGGGGAGCCGATGTTGTTGAGCCGCATGTGGAGCATATTGATGATGACTTGCCTACCAACAATGAGGATGAGTTGGGTCATACTGTGGTCGGTGGGTGGGTTCCTCCTTTGGTAGGTCTAGTGACCATTGCATCGTGGTGTTTTTGTGATGGTTTTCCTTTGTTTTGTGCTATTGTGCAGAGCCTTTGTCCTCATCTACATCTGCTTTGAAGGTTCCCTTGTCATTCATTTTTTTGAGGGAGCACAGTGTACGGTTTCATGGTGTCCCTCCATGCATGGCTATTAATGGGGACTATATTGTGATTGGCAAGCGATACTTATTTTTGGAGTCTTCCACAAAACATCCTTGAGGATTAAACCTCACTTGCAGACCTTGCTCAACCCAACAGAAACTAGGTTCTTTGTAATATTCGGAACATGAAGTACATCAGCCAAGTACTTCATTTTTCCATCCTGCATAGACAATGACACTTTACCAACATGCGCAATGGGATGTGCAGTATCATCACTTGTTTCTACATAACTTGGTTTTTTCCTTTTTTGCATATCTTTAAACCACTCAACATGACTCGTCATGTGGTTAGAGACTCTAAAATCCACATGACTCGTCATGTGGTTAGAGACACTAAAATCCACATACCATATATCTTGAGATCTTGGCACATCCGTTGTTATAGAACCACATGACTCGTCATGTGGTTCTATAACAACATGACTCGTCATGTGGTTAGAGACACTAAAATCCACATACCATATATCTTTAACCACATGACTTGTCATGTGGTTAGAGACACTAAAATCCACATACCATATATCTTGAGATCTTGGCACATCCGTTGTTATAGAACCAAGTATGTGCTGCATCACAAACAACTGCTCACTTCACCTCCATGTTTGCTAGATGATGCATAGTTGCCTTGCTATAACTTCCCACTTTTAATTTCATTTTGCTTTTTGTAGTAGTCCTTTGCCATGTGTCCTAGTTTGCCAAAGTAATAGCACTCTATGCTATTTGCATTTTTATTTCTTTGCCAACCACCTCATTCTCTTTGGCTCCCCCTGCCTCTAGACTGCTGGCCTCTTCCACCTGTGTATGATTGCTATTGTGAATCATTGGACTGTTGTTGTCCAAAATTTTGATTTCCTTGTCGGCCCACCACCTTGGCCCTCGACCATGGCCTCTACCTCTGCCTCTACTTGAATTAGAGTAGAAGGCCTATTCCGATGTGTTCTTGCTTTATGGAGAAGAATCCTCACCTAAAGCCTTTTCTTCTATGATCAGCATAGATATCAAGTCCCAAAAGTTGGGAATATTTTTCCTAACTGCAATGGAGGTCTTGAATGGCTTGTACTGTTTTCCAAGCCCATTCAGAGAGACACTCACCAAATCATCATCCTCCACTGATACATTGATAGACCCAAGGGATTCAACAATGCCCTTGATCTTTAAGGCATATTCATTGATGGACATGCTTTTCTTTTCCACAGTATGTAACTCTTGCTTTAATTGCAACTTCCTTGCCTTTGTGTTAGTCTCTGGAACATCTGAACCAGATTTTTTCATGCAACAACTGCTGGAGTGTTTGCATCTTGTATGTGTCCTATCATAGTGTCTGTGACACTAATTGAAAGCCACTGCATGACTTTTCTTGCACTCTGATTTCAATCTTTGAACGCTTTTATATCTACAGGAGTGGCATTCTCCTCAGATAACTCTAGAGGCTTCTCATTGTCTCCTTCTACATAATCCCAAAATCCTTTACCTATTAGGAAATTGGCCATTTTGAACTTCCAGGCATGGAAGTTATTCTTATCCAGCTTCTCACTAACAATTTGATTAATTCCGTCAGACATGTTTTCCTGCAGAGCAATCAAATAACTTGCAAACAGACAACTTCTATATGCAACCTGTAATACAATAGTATCTCCTGTAACTGCTACAGCAGCGCGGTACTTCAGCAGAGCCTGTGTGTCACCAAATGTGACTAGAGTACATGTACATACACCGAATATCAACAATTGATACATGTGCAAATCCTGTTTGCACTTCCAAAATGCACTGCTGCACTGCAATAACTAGATTTTGAACAGATACAGTTCTCTACTAGAACTTCCAAAAAATTATCGAAAAACTGTCGAAAATACCCTATAGTGACGAAACGGGGCCCGAAGCACCCAAAATGCGAATCGAGATAATATACCTGCCCTGTAGCTCCACTCCTGCTGCGAAGAAAGCTCCTCAATCGGAGATGTAGAGCTGCTAGAGCTACTGAGGGGGTGTTGTACCTAAACCAAGAAGGGGAAAGAGATGATGGTGCACTTACCCATGTAGTACCCGCTTCCTTCCTTGCTTGTTCTTGCCTCTTGCTTGCCTCCTTATTAGTTCTCACATGAACTAGGCTCTGATACCATAAAGAGAATGTGGGGGAGAAGGAGAGCTTCAAACCCTAGCAAGCAAACACACACACACGAGAGAGAGCAAGACACAAGAGAGAGATGTATAACTGAATTTTCTTATATCTTCTTCTTCTCTACTCAACCAACATAGCATAAAGATAAGAGTACACACTATATGGGTAAGTACTCAACTACTACAACATACAAGGGATGGTCCATAATGTGAACCCGACTAAATGAGCTAGCGCTATAACTATGCTAGTAGTGGTGTAGATGTGGAAGCTATCGCCCAAGCAGGTCATCAATGTCTGTCGTAGCACTAGTTGAGCTCGATATCTCAACACAAGTTAGCATGCATTAGGGAACAATCCAACACACCCAAAATCCCCAAACATCATACGTGAACTGAGAAACAAAGTAAAGACAGATTAAACAACTATCTTCATTGTAGCACATGTGAGGTCTCAACTATCTCATACATGACGTATTGCCACCATTCGTAGGTGAACTCCCAAGTATAAAGCCCACGTGAACTCAAGAAAAATACCTCAAAGGGAACCCAAGATGTTGGCTTCATAGGAGAACTAATAGATTACTAACTTCACAAGTCAACATTAGATGCCAACATCACATGTGAGGTCTAACCACCATGCATATGTGAGATCTTGCCACCATGCACATGTGAAGTCAAGATGCTAAACACTACATGCGAATTTCCAAAATTCCATACCACATGTGAAGTTAGCCAACTGCACACATGACCTCTTGTAGCTCACACCACATGTGAAGTCCGCCAACAACTGCATAGATGAGGTACTGCAACTTCTCCCACACGAGGTCATGAAAAGTTTAATCTAAAGCACACCCAAAAGCCCCAAACATCATACGTGAACTGAGAAACAAAGTAAAGATAGATAAACTAGAAGAGCCCCGCATCACAAATACACTGTGGTGGATCCATTGCAACCCACCTTAATCACACTTTGGCAAATCTAACACTAAGGAGAAATCAACACCTTGCTAAGACATTGGTTTTCCAAGACCACAACCACTAGGAATCAGGCTACTTCCTAGTGGTTGTGGCCTTGCAAACCAATGGGAAGCCAAGAGACAACTATTGGGAAGCTATCTAGGTGTTTGAATACTAGTGATCACTTGTAAGGTCTTGCATCAAAGGACACGTGAGGTCATGCCATCAACTAGCTCATACATGAGGTCTTGCCACCATTCGTAGGTGAACTCCCAGGTACAAACAACCAGCACATGTGAGGTCTCAACTAGCTCATACATGAGGTCTTGCCACCATTTGTAGGTGAACTCCCAGGTACAAACCACATGTGAATTCAAGAAAAACAAAGGAGAACCCAAGATGTTGGCTTCATAAGAGAACTAATAGATTACCAACTTCACAAGTTAACCTTAGATGCCAACATCACACATGAGGTCTAACCACCACGCATATGTGAGATCCTGCCACCATGCACATGTGAAGTTAAGATGCTAAACACCATATGAGAATTGCCAAAATTTCACACCACATGTGAAGTTAGACAACTGCACACATGAACTCTTGTAGCTCACACCACATGTGAAGTCTGCCAACTACACACATGAGCTCTTGCAAATCCTCACACATGAGGTCATGAAAATTTTAATCTGAAGCAACCATACGAAGCAACCATACAACACACCCAAAAGCTCCAAACATCATACGTGAACTGAGAAACAAAGTAAAGACAGATAAACTAGAAGATCCCCGCAAATCTAACACTAAGGAGAAATCAACACCAAACTTGCACAAGAGGCTACCTTGATCTGAGAAAGAATCACCACTACATTGCTATATAAGGAGAAGTGTATTGCCGGCTAATATCATTCTACTTCCGCTTGCTCTCAACCATGTAAAGCAAGCTGAATAGATTGTGGTTGAGGCAACATACAAAGGGTGACTGCTGCAGACAAGATACAAAGGGTGCAAGTTAGCTAAGCTACCCAATGCTTTTCCCAAAGTAGGAAGCCAACACAACACCTTTAAAAACACATGCCAATGATTCCAATTGCATCAAGATGACAATGGTATCCCAAGATCACATTCAAGTAGTACTAGTAAACCATAAATACAACACCAACATCTAGTCACAGGCAGCTTCAATAATGTAGATTATGTAATATTTCATATAATGTTGGAACCAACCACATACCAAAAAAAGTAGAGTCCACCTAGTCCAAAACCATTTGAAGGCCAACCTAGTCCAAAACTATGTGAATTAAGGCAACCTGGTCCAAAACCATCTGAAGGCCATGGCCAAAACCATTGGGAAGCAGCCCCGGGCTGTAAGATTCCTCCCTCCAGCTTTTGAGGTGTAAAGGAGTAAGAACCTCCCCTTCTGTTCTTGAAATTATTCCCCTCTCTGGAATAAAAGAAAGATCTTGTTTTACCCTGTTTTGACCTGGAGAGAGAAAATGTCTAGAGAGAGGTAATTCAAAATTGAGATATTTTTGGATATAAAAATTCACCTAGTGTCTAAAATGGTTTCCCCTGAAACAAAATTTCAAAAATAACTTTCCAATGTACATTTGGAATTAATTGAAAATGTGTATAAAGGACCTTAGCCTAAGGGTCGAGATTTTCAGAAATTTTTGGATTATGGTCCAATTAAGGTTCCTATGGACCAATTGGATTAATCCAAGTGTGGGGATGAGATAAATTCAAAGAATAAAAGAAAATACCCAAAAATGAGTAAATGCTAACATAAGATGAAGAGTTGACTAAGTACAAGGTTTATTAGTTAAAAACTATGAGATATTACTAAAAAAATGAGATATTAGTTAAAAACTATGAGATATTACTAAAAAAATGCTACATTTTTGACACCTTGGTAAGGAGGGGGGGAGACTTTAAGGAGGTGCCTATTTCACATACGTGGTGGAGTATTTAAATCAATAAAATTGTGATATTTTTATCTCTCCTCTCTTGGATCAAACCAAATCAAAAGGGAGCCAAACTAGGTCTAAATCTTGTCCAAATTCAGCCAAATTGAACCTCAAAAATTCTAGAACCCAGTTGGACTTGGTTAGAGGCCTCCCTCACCTATAAATAGATCCTTAGTATTTTGTAAAAAAATCTGTGAACTATACCATGCCAGTATTACATTAAAATAATTATATTTTCTATTATCCTTTAAAAATCCTCTACATTTTGGAGAAATTGGAGCTTCTCATAATATTTAAATGATAAAAGAGGAGTTTCCATGACACTTGGAATTCAATCATTTAAATAGGAAAAGTGGAATTCTTAGCATATTGAATAAATGGATATTTTTATTAAAATTCAAAGAGAAATTTTAGATAAATTTATTTTATGCATGATAAATATTTAAATGATAAAAGAGGAATTTCCATGATATTTGGAATTCAATCATTTAAATGAAAAAAGTAAAATTCTTAGCATATTGAATTAATGGATATTTTTATTAAAATTTAAAGAGAAATTTTAGATAAATTTATTTTATGCATGATAAATATTTAAATGATAAAAGAGAAATTTCCATGACATTCGAAATTCAATCATTTAAATAGTAAAAGTGGAATTCTTGGCATATTGAATTAATGGATATTTTTAATAAAAGAAAAGAGAAATTTTAGATAAATTTATTTGATGATAAAAGAGGAATTCCCATGACATTTAGAATTCAATCAATTAATGTAAAAAGAGGAATTCGCATGATATTTGAGATCCAAGAAATTAAATGAGAAAAAGAAGAATTTTTAGTATAATTCAATTTATGAATATTTATCAAAAGTGGAATTTTGAGCATTATTGGGAAATATGGGTAGAATCGTTTTTTGTAAATCCCATGAATTCTTTTATTCAAAAGGAGAATATTGAATATAATTCACTCGAGAAATTGAGAAAGAATATGGAAATAGCCATCAAGAAAAAAAACCTTTATCTAGGCCAAGCAATTGGCAAAAATTTAGAAAAAGTCTCATTATCAGTATCGAAGTAGGAAAAGCTACTAAATGGGAATAAGATGTGAATGGGATGTGATAGGATGAGAACAGATGTGATAAGATGTGATAGGATGTGAATGGATGTGATAAGATGTAAATGGGATGCAATAGGATGTGAATGGATGTGATAAGATGTGAATGGAATGTGATAGGATGTGGTGTGATAAAAATGAATGTGGATGAGATGTGAAGTAAATGGATGTGATAAGATGTGAATGGATGTGATAAGATGTGAAAGGGATGTGGTGTGATAAAAATGAATGTGGATGAGATGTGAAGTAATAAATGGATGTGATAGGATGTGAATGGATGTGATAAGATGTGAATGGGATGTGATAGGATATGGTGTGATAAAAATGAATGTGGATGAGATGTGAAGTAAATGGATGTGGATGTGAATGATGAGATGAGAATGAGAATGAGATGTGAGGTTATGTGAAAGGATGAGATGTAAAGTAAATGGATGTGGATGTGGATGTGTATGTGAAAGTGTGATGTAAATGAATGTGGATGTGAATGATGAGATGAGAATGAGATGTGAGGTTATGTGAAAGGATGAGATGTAAAGTAAATGGATGTGGATGTGTATGTGAAAGAATGTGAAGTAAATGGATGTGGATGTGAATGATGAGATGAGAATGAGATGTGAGGTTATGTGAAAGGATGAGATGTAAAGTAAATGGATGTGGATGTGTATGTGAAAGAATGTGATGTAAATGAATGTGGATGTGAATGATGAGATGAGAATGAGATGTGAGGTTATGTGCATGGATGTGATGTGAGTCGGGATAGATGTGAATGTGAATGAATGGATAGATGTGAATAGTCATGTCTGTGAATGAGTGGATGGATGTGGATGAATGAGATGGAATGTGTATGAATGAGATATGATGTGGATAGATGTGATGTGATGTAAAGGGGATGTGGATGTGATGTAAAGGGGATGTGGATGTGAATGGATGTGATGTGGATGTGATGTGATGTAAAGAGACGTGGGTGTGATGTGATGTAAAGAGATGTGGATGTGATGTGATGTGAATCAGGATAGATGTGAATGAATGAGATGTGATGTGAAATGGATGTGATGTGAATTGGGATAGATGTGAATGGATGCGATGTGATGTAAAATGGATGTGATGTGAATTGGGATAGATGTGAATGGATGAGATGTGATGTGAATCGGGATAGATGTGAATGGATGAGATGTGATGTGAATCGGGATAGATGTGAATGGATGAGATGGGATGTGAAATGGATGTGATTTGATGTGGATCGGGGTAGATATGAATCGATGAGATGTGAATGAATGTAATGTGATGAGATGTGGACATGGGTAGATGCGAATGGATGAGATGTGATAAGGATAAATATGGATAGATGTGTGAGATGGAATATGATGTGATTGGATGAGAATGGATGAAGGACGATGGAAATACATTTGATTGGACGTGGATTAAGAAATGTAGATTGATGTGAAACAATGTGGAAAGGCGAGAGTTCGTTATAGAAACTGTATTTATGACCTGTTTTTAAATGACTGTTTTATGTCAAGAATGTTGGGGAAGCATTTTGACCGTCTTGTGAATGAGGTCGTGGAGACCTAAGTGATAAAGTTGCAACAGCTGACAGAGAGTCAATGGAGGACGTCTCGCGTAGGAATATCGCGTAGGAAGGTCACAACCGAGGTCTTGTGAGACGAGCCTCGGTTCGATTCAAATGGTGAGCTTCCGGTACGGTGGATGAGGGACCAAGGAAGCGGCCTATGAGTGAGCTTCCGGTATGGTGCTCGAGCTCTGGGTCGCCGAAGATACCCACGTGTGCGTCGAGGAAGAAAATGGAACAAGGAGTTAGAGTTGTTTTGTGAAACCGGGCATGGATCTGGTTGATTGACCTTGCTGGTCCTAAGGGATGAGTCCATGACTCTTGTATATAGATTTGTTGGTTGATCTTACTGATCTTCAACGGAGAGTCCATTTGGATTTTTATAAGTGAATATATTTTGGGGTACTATGAGCTAGGAACTATCGAAAAGGCCCCTGAGTGGACAGGTGGTGAGTGTTTTGATGCCATAGGTACACCGATGAAGGAATGATTTCAACCATATATTTTGGAGGATTATGATTAGTGATACTATGGTTTCATTAAAAGATTGTTTTAAAGACAACTGAATCTGTGAAAAAGGCAATTTCATATTGGGTGTATAAGTGGTGTGACTATTTTGAAGTTTGCATGAAGCGCCGGCTAGGGGGCGTGGGAACTCTTTTCCCTGGTACCCAGGACAAAACATAACCAAATTCCTAAATGGATCCTATCACTACAGTGGTTGGCTAACCCATGGGACTGATGGGGTTAGGCTGGACTGATGGATCCCTAAAATGAGACTTAATTCTGTTATGGTACGATAGATGAAGTAAATCCCGGATAGTCCTTGTTTTATGGAAAAGAATCAACGGCTATGCCTCTCAATGAGGAAAAAAGCGTTGATCTCTATGATCCAAGTGCAAGTCTTTTCCTTGATCTGACCATGTGACTTACGGGTTCGGTCGGATCAGTTTGGTTAGTGATGACCTTGACTACGTTAGAATAAAATATCCTGGAGGAATCGCCCGTGCTTTCGGTTTTGGAAGAACTAAGGGATTAGTCTCTTGTCCCCGGATATCCCTGGGCAAGGCCCTGAGTGAGGCTGTGCCTTGTGCAAGAAGTGCTACTTCCGTTGCTAGTAGCAGCCCTGAATTTGTTGTGCGGAGGGGGAAGGGATCTTTCACGGGCTGCTTCCCAATGGTTTTGGCCTTGGCCTTCATATGGCTTGGCAACCCTCCAGATAAAAACCATCATCCAAGGCAATTTATATGTGTTTCAGAAGCAACAGCCTTAGCTCGTCTGATGATACCCTTAATCCTGCACATACTCTGATGGGCATACTCTGGTGGCAAGATACAAAGGGTGTAGGTTAGCTAAGCTACCCAATGCTTTTCCCAAAGTAGGAAGCCAAAACAACACCTTTAAAAACACACACCAATGACTTCCAATTCCATCAAGATGACAATGCCAACACATCATCCCAACAACAAGTGACAAGGAGTTGACCATACATCACAAGTTTTGAAGCTATCCCAAGATCACATTGAGGTAGTACTAAAAAATAAACCACAAATACAACACCAACATCTAGTCACAAGCAGCTTCAATAATGTAGATTATGTAATATCTCATATAATCTTGGCACCAACCAGATACAAAAAAAGGTAGAGTCAACCTGGTCCAAAACCATTGGAAGGCCAACCTGGTCCAAAACTATGTGAATTAAGGCAACCTGGTCCAAAAACATATGAAGGCCATGGGCTGCTTTTCCCAATGGTTTTGGCCTTGGCCTTCTTATGGCTTGGTAACCATCCACATAAAAACCATAATCCAAGGCTATTTATATGTGTTTCAGGCAACAACCTTAGCCCATGTGATGATAGCCTTAATCTTGCACATACTCTGATGGGAATATTCTTTGGTGGCTCACCATGACCATTCAAGTACACACTCTGGCCTTTAAATTGCATCTCCTTTTGGGACCTGATCCTATCAGGCTGACCAGCCCATACTGACCAAAGAATGGTTGCCAAGCCATTGGTTTGCCAAGGCCACAACCACTGGGAAGCATCCCACATCGATGCGGGCTACTTCCTAGTGGTTGTGGCCTTGGCAATCAAGTGACACATACCTCACATGCATCCGAGTCACATGGTTCAAGTAACAATTACCCCTATGGTGGCACAGGCGTAAGTGTGCATAAAGATGTGCTCAACTCAAAGGACAAACCATTATACCAACATTTGTGGGCCAAAGAAACACCATTGGGACACAGCCCGCGTGTCGACGTGGGCCGCTTCCCAATAGTATGGCCATGGCCTACACAAACAAGCATGTTGGAAACTTCCCAATATTATGGAGCATAAACAGTCCATTTCAAAGATGATCAGACCCGAGCAACATGAAAAAAACATGTAAAAAAGGGGTTGGAAGCGACCCACGCTGACACAGGCTGCTTCTGACCCCTTTTTTTTAAATTGAAGAGCATTACATACCTTACAAACTATGTAGAACCAATTGTTGCTTGGGCGAACGACACAGGTCGCTTTCGGCCCCCTTTTTTTTAAAATTGAAGAGCATTACATACCTTGCAAACTGTGCAGAACCAACAGTTGCTTGGGTGAACGCGCAAAGGGTCATGGCGCTTTTGGATCCACGCAAGGAGCACACAAAGGGGCACGTGGATTATGAATCCACGCAACTAGCACGCAAGGAGCATGCAAGGGCAAGCAAATATCTTCTGAATTAACACAAGAAGGGAGCTACTGAATCAAAGCATGCAAAAAGAAGGATCAACGCATGCAAAGAGCACCTCCCTTTTTTTTCAAAAAGAGGATATTTTAATGAAAAGGGGAGGTTGAGAAAATAACTATTGGTATTGCTTGAGAAAAACTAATTTCCCAAAACTTTCAAAACCTTCACCTACAAATCTAAGAAATTATTAATAAAGATTTTTCTTAAATTTGAAGGTTTTTGTTCCATAACCTCCAAAATTTACAGGTATTTATACCTTTAAATTTTAATTGTGAAGGTATTTTTAGAATTTTGAAGGTGCAATAACACTGTAGTCGGGTTTTTTGACTTTCGGGCAGCCCGTTAATGTCATCATAACTATTGGCCATAAGTGTCTGCATATCTTTTATGTGGCCTTCGCAATCCTGGGAGTTTTTGTGCGTTATTACTTGCTAGATTCTGTTTATTGTGTGGCCATGTTTTCTTTGTAATAGCTAGATCAATATCAAGATACTATACAAAAAAGCCACTTTGATAAAGCTATTTAAATATTCTTGCTTTGGGTATGATTATTTTTTCGATTGTTATAATTTTATTATATATGAATAATGTGAAAGCATAAATCAATAACTATGGTTCCACATATATATTTAGTATTTTAATTTATTGTAGTTATTTAAATATAAAATTTTTGGGTTCATATATTGAACAAACTTAATACCTTTAAATTTAATATATGAATAAATAAAATATTGATATTATATTGTTAAATATTAGAAAGAGGTATTTGTGTAAAAAATAAATATTATCTTTAATTTCACATACCATAATAAATTGTTCGTTGTCCTTTGCCTTGTAAACCAAGAATTTTCTTGTGAGCTCAAGTGTACATATAGCATATTGGTTTTCCTACGTTTTCTTGCTCACGTGTATACAAGTCATTTGGCCATTTTCATACCTGTGATGCCTCGGTGTGTGACCATCTATGGTCTTGTGGTTGGAACAAAGCTTGTTATCCAAAAATTCAAGAACACTTTGCGCTCTCTAGCAAGAGGTTCACTTTGCATCTAATGATTGGGTGCAGAAAGTACAAAGATTGAAGCTCAGGCACTTGTTGATGGGATAGAGGGATATCTGTTGGATGTAGATGTTAAAGCATTTTATAAGGATAGATTACAAACTGTCAACTTAGTGGTTCTTGATGAAGAGGAAGTAGTGTAGAAATATAATGTGGCGGATCAGAGATCCTCTTTGCATTTCTTGAGTGTTTTTTGTTTGATTCGTGTTCAACCTAGAGGGAGCAGTATACATGTTGCATTTGAAAGTGTGCATCAAATAGTTTCTATTGATGAGCTTCATGTATCCTATGATGGATATATTACTTTTGAGATCCCTTCTTCTAGGCGCAATTCTTCAATGCACGGAATGGATCATAAACATGATGGTCATGTATGGGTAGACTATGTAACTTGTTTAAGTGATTGTTTTACATGTACAGTACGACTGAGTAGGTGTGTAGGTCACCTACGTTGCTATAATTTGGAGTGCCCGCACATTGTGGCAAAATCCATACCAATGCATTCCCACTTCATTTGAGGAATATCCAAGGGTTAAAGCTTTCCAGACATCTTGACTCTTTCAGCTTTGAAAAGATGCAAGGGAGAAGAGAGCTTGAGCTCTTGCAAGCACACACACACACATACAAAACCCTAAAAGAGAACACACAAGGTGAGAGGCTGAAAATCTTCTTCTTCTTCACACAACACTCAACACACACCATATACAAAGGTAAGAGTACACTTTGTATGAAAAGGTACTCAACCAAATACATATTAGGGTTCTCTATAGTGTGAACCCAACTAAAATGAGCTGGCGCTATATCTATGCCAGTCTCTAGAATGGCTATCACACAGCCTGTCATCCCACTGGCCGCATATCACCCATGATCTCACCAACCATGCAAGTGGTGTAAGTGTGGGGCCTATCCCCTAGGCGGGTCATCAATGTCTACCACCTCACTAGATGAGCTCAATATCTCAACACTCCCCCTCGAGCTCAACTCCACCTCATGTACACCAAGCAAAGCCCTGAATCTATGGAGCTTCTTTGTACCCAATGCTTTGGTGAAGTTGTCAGTGACCTGATCTTGTGTGCTGAGTCCTGACATAAACAAGGTCAATGTCTCCTACCAAAACCTTCTCTCTGACAAAATGGTAGTGGACCTCTATATGCTTCGTGCAAGCATGAAAAACTGGGTTCCTGGCCAACTGTATACTGCTAATGTTATCACAGAAAATGACAACTTGTCTATCCCCACTGATAGACCCAAATCTACAAGTAGCTTTCTCAACCAAGCTACTTCATATGCTGCCATAAAAGCACCTCTGTACTCAGCCTCTATACTGGATAGAGCAACCATAGGCTGCTTCTTACTGCTCCAAGTCACAGCAGCACCCCAAAGAAAACATGAAGCCACTAGTAGATCTTCTATCTGAGATACTACCAGCCCAATTAGCATATGTATACCCATGTACACATATCTCTGTCCGAGTTTCATAAAATAGTCCACAATGCAAAGTAGACCTCACATACCTCAGTATGCGTCTCAATGCATCCAAATGTGGCTTCCGAGAAACCTGCATAAACTGACTCACCAACCCAACAGCATAGCTCAAAATTGGCCTGGTGATCGTCATGTAGATCAAGATTCCTACTATGCGCCTATACATAGTACGATCCTCCAAAATCTCTCCTGAATTTGCATTCAATTTGCCATTATGATCCAATGGCACTGAGATAGGCTTACAGCCTGTCATTCCATACTTGGACAACATGTCCAAGCCATACTGTCTCTGCAGTAATCCAATACCATGTGGTGACCTAATCACCTCAATGCCCAAGAAATATCTGAGCTCCCCCAGATCCTTCATCTCAAACTTCTATCTAAGCAAGATCTTTACATCCAAAGATCTCTGCATCATGGTCCCCCGTAAATGATCAAGTCATCTACATAGATGATAACAAGCACAACCCCTCTATCACTCTGTTTCACATACAAACGAGAAATCTGCATTGGTTACATGAAAGCCAATAGTGACAAGATATTCAAAAATCTTGTCAGACCATGCTCTTGATGCTTGTTTTAAGCCATACAAGGCTTTCTTCAACCTGCAAACATGCTCGGGGTGACTCACATCCTCATAACTAGGTGGCTGCAACATATACACCTCTTCCTACAAATCCCCATGCAAGAATGCATTCTTTACATCCATCTGAAAGACCATTGCTTTGATGCAGCCACTGCTATCACAACTCTCACTGTTGCCATCTTGGCAACAACTGGGCTGAAAGTTTTCTCATAATCAATGCCATATGTCTGCGCATATCCTTTGGCTACCAATCTAGCCTTGTACCTGCTTATGCTTCCATCACTGATATGTTTTACTTTGTACACTTGCCATATGTCTGCGCATATCCTTTGGCTACCAATCTAGCCTTGTACCTGCTTATGCTTCCATCACTGTTATGTTTTACTTTGTACACCCACTTGCATCCAATGGCTTTCTTGCCTTCAGGCAATTGCACTAAATCCCAAGTCTCGTTTCCATATAGTGCATCCATCTCCTCATCCATAGCTTTCTCCCAACACATATTTCCAATAGCCTCATCAATGCATGTGGGCTCTACAACCTGCACAACTTTTGCCATGTATGCATAGTGATGTGCCACATAACCATCATAGGTAAACCTCTGCACAGGATTCTTCACTCTCCCAAATCTTCGCAGCTTTGCATTCATGGCTTCCATAGCCTTCTTTACACCAGGTATTCTCATAGTAGCTGGTATCCCAAACTCCTCATCAAGGCTCATCTCTGAGCCACTAGACTCTCCATCAACATGAGAATGCCCTGCAGAAATGTGAGGCATACTAAGGGGCTCAACCACTTTCTCTTTGCCTTTATGTGATGTACTAATCACATTTGCAGGACTGGTATTATGACGCATCCTACCACTCCATGGTCTATCCAAGTGAACCACTAGATGAGGACTCTCCTGGTTTACTCAAAGACTGTGATTTGCTGACTTGCATTTTGTGCAACCACATTTCCACTCACATCAGCCCCAACAACTTCTTTTTCCGTAGTATGCCAGAGCTGCACATCTCATCAAAAACAACATCCCTACTTACCCTCAACTCACGTGTCGTAGGGTTATAACACCTGTATCCATTTTGCTCAAGGGAATACCCAATAAACACACATTTTTCAGCTTTTGGATCTAGCTTAGTTCTCAGCTCATCTGGCACATGCACATATGCAATGCATCCAAAGACTTTCAGATGAGACAAATCAGGTTTTCTGCCACAGTAAACCTCTCCTCTGGAGTTACATCATGTATGGATGCAGTTGGAGTCCTGTTCATGATGTAAACTACTGTAAAAACAGCCTCAGTCCCCAATAGCTATGCGGCATATTCTTCTCTCCCATCAATGCTCGTGCAATCTCAGCAATGTGCCTGTTTTTCTGCTCAGCAACTCCATTTTGCTGTGGAGTGTATCTGCATGTAAACTGTCTCCGAATACCATTCTTCTTCAAAAATTCAGAGAACTCATTGGAGAAGTACTCTCCCCCTCCATCTGACCTTAGGTACTTTACATATTTCTCTACCATAACTCTGAAATTCTAAAATTGAGTGAACACCTCACCCTTCTCCTTCATGAAGTATACCCACACTTTCCTTGTGTGGTCATCAATAAATGTCACATAGTACCTGCAGCCTCCCATAGACATGGTCTTCGTAGGACCCCATACATCTGAATGCACAACATCTAGTGCATTTCTGCTCACATTTCTATTACATGGAAATACATGATTTGTTTGCTTTCCAAATTGGCATGCTTCACATATTCTCTGCATACCTTCAACTTTAAACTTTGGCAGCCATGTCACAATTCCTTTAGTCTGCATAGACTTCATTCTTTGCACACACTTGATGATACAGGGAGTAAGAGCTTCATATTCTAAGTCTGTTACATTAGCAGAGCAGAGTCAGTGGTCATAGCACTGCCATTGCAAAACTTGTAGCTAAAGGTAATACTTTAGCAGAAATGACTTGGACCGACTTCTCAAAATCCCTCCAAGAGGAAATGAAGGGTACCAAAGCTTTGGACAATGTGCACATGCATCCAAGGAGAGAGCTACATTGGTGTTCCATTTTCCGTCAAGGATATACCACTATAGCAAATGTCCAATTTTAAGAGATTGTTACAATGGTAACTATAGCTTTTGTGGGTGCTATGGTTCTTGAAGCCTAAGATTGGCAAACATGTCTATAGGCTATTGCCAATACAACAAGACCACAGCTAGGCATTGCCACACTGCAATCAACGGTAGCCCTCGGTCCTGTAAACAAATCAAGCAATGGTGGAACATCCCACGCAACAACTCCTATCTTGAAAGTCATGCACCATGCACCCAATGTGCTATTACCTCCATCAGTCTTGGGACCGCAACCACCTCCACCAAGGGTGACACCTCTTAATCAAGTAATCTTTGAGGAGCTTATTGATTACCAAGAATATGAGATAGATGTCAAACACACCCCCACCTCTTTGGGGACCCCATAGAGCTTCATCTAATTATTATGTTGTGGATGGGAGAGGGGGAGTCAAGCCAGTTTACCAACTTGTTTGCGATGGGAAGGGGCTGGGACATTAACGCCATAGCTAGAAGAATGCCTCTTCAATGTTACCACTGTCAAGGTCCCCATCGAGTTTCTGAATGCCCTCTAAAGTTTCCTCAACTTAGCCAAGTGATACCCTTAAACATGCCACTGGCTACTTATAACCGTTGTGGCATAGATCACCGGATTAAGGACTACCCAAACAAGATTATGGTGACAAGCCCATAGATAGGATCCATCATCACACCAATAAACATAATTGGGGTAAGTAATCAAACTCAAAGGTAGATTCTAAAAAAATTTATATCACAAACTTTTGAATGCTATCACCCAGCCTCAAGACCAAGACCAACATGTTCTCGAGCAACAATCTATGGCCTCAGTAGCGAAATATAAGAACAAGAGAAAAAGTCAATTAAGAATGGAAAAATGAAGGAAACTAAAAGACAAATCTCGGGACGCCTCAAGAGACATTGTTCATTAGGGACCTAGATGAGTACTTGGACTCCTTGGAAACAAGGGTTGATTCTGAACAAGGTAGGGAAATACCCTCCAAAACTAAGAGCACAGGGAAGGAGACCCCACAAGAACCTATAATTCTTGAAACTAGATTACACATGACAAAACTTGGCTCTTATCCGCACCCTTAGCAAGAGATTGAGGAACTTTAGTTACAAAACACAAGAGGAGCTTGAAACAAGACCCAAGTAGGTGAGAGTTTCAGATATTGTACATGTACCTTAACGTCTACTACACTAAGATTCGCAAACCTCTAGATGTGCCAAGTGTCATCATGGAAGAGACTGAGGCCTCCGCCTCATAGTTTGATCCCTGATTGCTTCAAGGGACAACTACCATATGGAAACCCTGAGCCCATCTCAAAGATGAATTTTCCAGTCTCACCGACACATATTTATGGAAAAAGGAGGTCATGAATGCACCACTAAATATCCCTAAATTGTTTAACTTTATGGCCTCAAAAACCAATACAATTATAACCACCCAATTCAGTGAGATCCTGAATTATTTTTGAAGCGATGAGAGCTCTCCTGAATGAAGAACTCAATGTTGAATTCCCACCATTTGCTGACATGCATAAGGCATGTCCCCAATATACAATCGAGACACCTCAAGCTGTACTCGAATCAATAGTCCCAGTGGAAGAAGAAAATACCAAATCTATGGTTAAAATTCCACTTAACAAACTAGGATAATACTTTTAATATGATGAGTCTAATGCAAGGGCATCACAGTAATGGGAGTCCTAGATGGTAGTGTAGGAGTGAGCATCACAGTAATGGGAGTCCTAGATGGGCATCACAGTAATGGGAGTCCTAGATGGTAGTGTAGGAGTGAGCATAATCACCAAGAAATGGTGGGAGAAGATGTCCAAGCCACATCTAGAAGTCTCAGACATCATTGTCAAGATGACTTGATGGGGCTGACCAAACCTATTGGGATGCTATGAGATTTAAAGATCAAGGTTCTCAAACATCGAGTGAAACATACCTCCATTGTTATGGAATTTTCCAAACAACCCAAATCATATGAAATGATCTTAGGACACCCTTTCATGAGAGAGACAAAGATGGTACATGACTGGTCGTCTAAGAACCATTTCTACCTCTAATTCAATGATTCCATCTCATCAACCTTGATGGTTCCATCATCAAGGTTGATCTTGTGATGATGAGTGGCTGTGTAGATCCTATGGGTAGTGGAGGACTTTTTGAAAACCATTCAGACACCACCACTTATTCATCCCCATTCCAATACTACTGTACTTGTAGAGAAGAGACTAATGCAAGGAAGGAGCCATCCCATAAGGATGCTGACAAACAAGCTATATTGAGCCTGATGATCTAAATTGGATACATATGTGGCCACAATTAATAGATGGGTAACTAGAGGATCTACATGGGTTACACTTGATGGTGAGGAGCTCCCTTAGGTTGTGCCTCTACGTATGAATTGTTCTCTACCTTCTGATGTTGAGGGGATTGGTTATAGTGAACTTGAGTCCACATGGGATGAATCAAGCACACAAGATTCTTACCAATAGTGGTGATGAGGATTCTGAAATAGAGACTGAAAGCGATACCAACTCCTTGGTTACCACAAGTAACACAGAGTTGATAACACCAAAAGAAATTGCATGGAGTAGCTCCGAATCTGATGGATTTCCAATCTGAAGAGAGGGATGAAGTTCTTCAAAGCACCAAGGAGCATCTCTGAAGATGGTGAAGGCGTAAATGCTATGCGGCCAATCATCATAAAAGGCTATAAGAGAGGACAACTACTGCCCACAATGCTTGCAATACATTGGTGCATTTGATGCACATTGTAAGTTTATTGACAACTAGGGAGAGGAATTACAAAAATTTATGTATTGCAAACCTCCTTCCACTGAGTTGATAGTCAAAATTGATGTTGCAAATGAACCAAAACTTAATCATCCCATGAGGTGGAAGAAGAACAAATAGTTGGCCTAGAAAGAGAGTGAAGCAGAAGTTGTAGCTAAGCTAGCTAAAGAAAATCAAGAGACAACACCTAACTTGTGCCCTACACCTGAGTATTACAAGTCATATACCATAGGGGAACGCAAGTTAATGTTTGATAATGCCAAACGTAACCCTACAAGTGAGAGTGGAGGAGCCTATGACGGGCCTACAGAGGTCAAAGAAGTAGACTTAGCTGAACTAGGAGAAGGTCTTAAGCCTATCTACATAGCCAAGGATTTAAATAAGGACAATGAGGCTAAACTTGTAGCTCTCCTCAAGGAGTATAGGGATTTCTTTGCATGGACATACCATGATATGAAGGGAGTTCCCGTAGAGGTGGTACAACACACCATCCCCATGGCAACAATAACCCTATGCAATGAATCCCAAATATGTAAGCATCATTAAGAAAGAGATCGATAAACTCATTGAGTGTGGATTTATCTATGAGATTGAACACTCATAATGGATCTCACCATTGAGGTTGTACCCAAGAAGAATGTAAAACTTAGAGTGTGTGTTGATCTTAAGAAAGTTAATGCTACCACATGTAGGGATCACTACCCCTTGCCATATTCAGAACATGTGCTCAAATGAGTTGTGGGCAAGGAGGCTTATAGATTTTTAGATGGATATTCAGGCTATAATCAAATTTCATTTGCACTTGAGGACCAAAACAAAACAACTTTTGTCACTGAGCATGGTGTGTATGCTTACAGAGTTATGCCATTTGGTCTAACCAATGCACTAGCCATATTCTAAAGACTTATGAATACTGCTTTTTAAGAAAGTTTCTCGAAGCTTTATTGGATGATTTCTGCATTCATTTTTCTTGGAAAGAGCACTTAGCATGCCTAAAAAGGGTGTTAAAAAGGTGTTGATTTTATCACATATCCTTAAACCCTTACAAATGCCAATTTTGGGTGAGACACAGAGTTATTCTTGGGCATATAGTGCCCAAAAATGGGATTTCTACTAATGAGAGAAAAATCAAGCTCATCTTGGAATTATCCCCACCAACAAACTAAAAGGGAGTGCCGAGATTCATGGGCCTACTACTGTCGGTTTATTCTTTTCTATGTAGAAATAGCTCTTCCTTTGTACAAGCTATTGATTGTATTTATATGGACCGAGGAGTGTCAACAAGCTTATGACCTGCTGAAGAAAGCCTTGGCCAGTGCTCCAATCTTGCAAAAACCTAAATGGGATCTCATTTTTCATGTGCACATTGATGCCTCTAATTTTTCAATTGGATGTGTCCTAGCACAGCCAGGGGAACACAAATTGGACTATCCTATTAGTTTTGCAAGTTAGCAACTAGATGATGCTGAAATCAATTACACCACCACCAAGCGTGAAGAGTTAGCAATGGTTTATGCTGTAAAGAAATTTTGACATTACCTTCTTGCTAACAAATTTGTTTTCTATGTTGATCATCAAGACTTGTTGTATCTGGTAAACAAACCATGCTCCATGGGAAGGATCATAAGGTGGTTGTTGATAATTCTTCTTGAGTTTAATTTTATAGTAGTTGTGAGACCTGGCAAAAAACATGTCACGACGGATCATCAGTCCCACATACCTAATGGTGAAGCACCAATCGGAGTCAATGGGAGTTACCAAATACTACACTATTCAAGGTTGAAGCTATTCCAGAATGGAGTGAGAGAATCGTTATTTCTAGCTAATGATTTTCCAGAGGTAAAAAGTCAAGGAAAGATCTAGCCCAAAAGTTGCTTAAAGAAATAGAACCTTACCAATTAATTGATGAAACTCTTTATAAACATGGTAAGGATGACATATTAAGATGCTGCCCTAGGGAGGATGAATACTTATACACCATTGAGCAAGCGCACCAAGGGGTATTTGGTGGACACTTCGCATGTGATGTTAGGCAAGAAAAATACTCCAATCTAGGTATTGGTGGCCCAAACTCTTCAAAGATTGTGCAATATTTATCAAAAGATGTGACGAGTGCCAACGTTGTGCAAAGCCAAAAAATAAGGACATGATGCCATTACATCCTATGTGAGAGCCAACCACCCTTTTGAAAAATGGGGCTTAAATTTCATTGGACCTATTAGTCCTGCTGCATGAGATTCGCACAAGCCTTTGTGGAAGAGGTTGAAGGAGACACAAAGGAGCACATAGGACCTCTACAAACATCCATTCAATTACCTAGCCCTTATGTCAAAGTGCTTTATAATGCATTACTTGATATGGGGGTTAGTCACAATCTAATTTCCTTCAATGCATGGAACCAGTTGGGGGTTAGTCACAATCTAATTTCCTTCAATGCATGGAACCAGTTGGGAAAATGCCAACTTGTAGATACCTCCTTAAAGGTGAAAGGTATCCATGGTAGAAATACCAAGGTTCTTGGGCTATTACAAAAAGAGACATACTGTGATGGCAGCAATAAGCACTTGGTGGGAGACTTCTTGGTTATGCCTGCCAGAACATTACCTCTGAAGCGGTAATACTTGGTTGTATATGGATGAAGGCTGCAAGATGTATGATTGATTGGTCAACAAAGTGTGTCTCTGTGGGTGAAACCACATCTAAACAATCTACTCATAAACCCCTACCACCTCTCACTATTATCAGAGAGTCGTAAATGAGGAGGAAACTTCAACATCCACAAAATCTATGGAAACCCCCTTCACTTTAGTGTCCACTATTCAAAAAATTCTTGATTCTTTTACCTCCACACGGTAAACACCTTCATATCAAAAGAATGAGTAGATACAACGAGCTATAAAGTGGCAACCCAAATCTACCTTAAAATGGGTTCCCAATATTTCTACATAATACTACCTTAATTGACCAAGCACGAAGGATCTCAACATAAGAATCGATGCAAGAAGTCTAAGTTAAAAGTTACCCCTAAATGGATCCCCAAATTCTTATTAAAAGCTCAAGGCTACTACAAGGGTAACCATTGTATTTGGATACCAAAACATAAAAGTATACCACTAGTCTCTCTACCGCCGATTACAAATTCCCAAATATCCTCATCAATGACGAATAAAGGCTTCAATAGCTCAAATGCCAACAAAGGGAAAGCTATTGTAAAAGAACCTTCACCACCACCAATGCCTAAACAATTCTAGATCCCAAAGAGAAACCCTATCACACGAGACATGGTGATTGATGGTGAAGCTTCTACATCACTAAAGGCTATAAAACCATTGTTAGCTATCCAAGACCCAACCCCATTAGTTTCCCTAGAGCGACCTACTATGCAATTTTCAACTTCATTGCTTATCTATCAGGGAGAATCCATAAGATCCATCCGGTCTTATGAGAGTCCTTTACCGCATTAAAGCTGGAAAATGACATGCACAACAAGTAACAAAGGGTGCTCCTAGCCAAGAAACACTAATGGAGCACAGTTGAAAGGGATGGTTACAAAAAACCTAGAATATCATTCATGAGGTCAAGGTATGAATTACTTTTACCCTCCACGTTTTACTCCCAAATAAAGTTCATGTATATATCAAGAGGGAGAATGTTGGAAAAAGCTAACCCCCATGACAATATAGCTTGAAACAACACTGTATAGCAATATAACAACTATACACATACTAAAATCTGACTAACTAAAAAAAAGAGATGATGAGAAAGAGCACATGTCAAATAAGAGAATGAAGTACGACTCTACTGTGACTATAGGCTGAGAGAATGGAGTTTTCGACATGAGTGACCCCATCCTGGACCTAGATTGCTAGGAATGGTACTATCAAGGGAAGCTAAGTATTCCTTCTTTCCAAATCCACTCATGCTATGTTTATGTAGCACCAGTGGAGAGATGTTTTGGAGCCACCTTTGTGGACCTGTTCTACATGCAGTTTCATCCCCTGCTTTACCTATGAGCATCACATGTGGTCACGAAGTCCTACTTATGTTGGCATTGCCAAAATTATTTTAGGCAATATGGGACAAGACTATAATTTGCAGTCCATGGTAGGAGAGGCACCACAATGACACAATCACGTGAGTGTACATTACCAGGACCCCATCAAGATAGAACTGCACAAGAATAGCTTGTAGAGCAGGGGAGGAGAGCAAGAACTTATGGACTTACACTATTATTTATTAAAGTAGTGCTACTAACTCCTTGTCCCTTTCTAGAGCATGGTGGATGATATCCTAGATAGCTTAGATCATGGTAGCTACTTAGCTCACTTACCTATAATACCCATGCCATATCATAGTGAGGATGCACTCAGATATTTGCCTAGTATACCAGAGGAGACATATATATATGAAGTGAACCCAAGTGAGAAAGAAAATCAACACCTAGGGATGTCAAATATCAGAGTTGCATGCTTATGAGCTATAGTTATCTCATGATGAGCTTGCTAGATGAGTATGATTTCTAGGTTGTGCAACCTCGATATATGGATCGGATTTTTCTCATTGCCTAGGTGTATTCTAAATCTATCCTCAACTATTGCTATTGTTTCAATATTTTTTATGATTCTCCATTTAGTGTTTATTTGAGTGCTTGCTTGCATAGTTATGTGACTGATCTATCAATTTTCTAGTTACTACTTGGATAACCATTTAGGATTTGTCAATCCTCTCTGAGATCGACCTTAGAGTAAGCAAAAGAAGTATGCCAAGTACTCCACATTCCTTAGTGTTCCCTCTTTAGTTAGAATAGAGCCTTCTAGCTGAATTGTGAAAGTGAAACTAGTTTAAACAAAAAAAAAACAAAACATACAAAGAAAAAATACAAAACAAAATCCCATAAGAAGATAACCATGTAAGTACATTTATTGCAATTCCAAAAATGCCTTTCACAAGAAAACTCCACATAGAGCTGTCCACTTATTTGATGTACATATGGACTTCTTTCTATGATTTTCATAAGCCTGCGGAGTCTTGTTGAACTTGATTGATGAGTAGTGAAGTATACCAATGACCATGGCTGTCCATACAGTAAATTTACAGCAATGGCATCCTTCTTATCATCATCCAAATCCATGCAAATAGCTGTCCAAAAACACCAATAGTTGTAAACTTTATCCACTTTGATTCATTGCTTGTAGAAGCTCCGGATGGTCTTTCATGAAGCCTTTGGACTGCCAAGAAGCATCTTCATTAGGCAAGCCCCTCCACTTCACAAGGTACTCAATAAAATAGACCTATTATGAAGGTGTCTTTCCCTCATTCCAATCACCTTGTCTGCCACATATTGAATCATTCTCTCTTCATCCAATGGAGGCAATTCATCAGTTACTTCCAATTGAGGACCCACATACTTCTTCAAATGTGACACATGAAATACATTGTGGATCCTTGTGGTAGGAGGTAATAACAATTGATAGGCTACTTCACCAATCCTTCTCAACACCTTGTATGCTCCATAAAAGCAATGAGCAAGCTTTGTATTGGTGTCTCCCTTCTCTGTGTGGACTACAGAGGTCTCAATCAGCTGACAGTTAAAAATAAGTATCCTATCCCCAGAATTGATGAGCTTTTGGATAGGCTAAGTGGAGCCTAGATTTTCACAAAGATAGATCTCAAATCAGGGTATTATCAGATCAGGGGATTAATGAGCAAGATATCTCAAAGATAGCCATCAATACTCGGTATGGGCATCATGCCGTTTGGATTGACAAATGCCCCAGCTACATTCAATCGCTTAATGCAAGACATTCTCAGAGAATACTTGGATGATTTTGTTCTTGTTTTCTTTGATGATATTCTGATTTACTCAAAGAATGCAGCTGACCATGAAGCTCATGTCAGAAAAGTTCTTGAGATTCTAAGGAAGCACCAACTCTTTGTTGCAAAAAAGAGCAAATGCACTTTCTCTGCCGACCATGTTGTGAATACTTGGGCTTTCTAGTATCCAAAGATGGAATTTCTCCAGATTCCACAAAATTCCAAGCAGTCATAGATTGGCCTAAACCAAAGAACCAAATACAGTGAAAGAAGTTAGAGGATTCTTGGGATTGACTGGTTGTTGGTATAGAATTTTTATACCAAAGTATGCTCTCATAGCTTTCCCCCTGACTAATCTTCTCAAGAAGAATATCCCGTTTCAATGGTCTGCCAAGTGCTAGAGTGCTTTTGATAAGCTGAAGACTGCCTTGGTAACCAATCCTATTCTAAAGCTGCCAGATTTCTCTCTACCCTTTTTGGTAGTAAAAACTGATGCCAGTGGTTTTGCCCTAGGAGGTGCACTCATCTAGGAAGGTCATGCAGTGGCCTATGAATCTTGAAAACTCAGAACGCATGAGAGGAATTATGCTGTCCACGACCTGGAACTACTTTCAGTAGTATATGCCCTAAAGTTGTGGAGACATTACCTACTGGGTCAAAGATTCACTTTGATGATGACAGATCATCAGAGCTTAAAGTGGATCTTCACTCATAAGGATCTCAACATGCACCAAAGAAGGTGGATGCAGACTCTGCAGGAATTCGATTTTGAAATCAAGTACCACCCAGGCAAAGAAAATGTGGTAGCAGATGCCCTCAACAGAAAAGCCTCCTTGCTTGCAATTACTGTAGTATCAAATCCTTTGATTATTGAAGCAAGAGAGAAGATCATGCAGGATAGATTCTTTGGCCCTATTGCTACCCTACTTATGCAAGAAAGCAAAACTCCACAGGGGTTGATTATTGAAGTAAGAGAGAAGATCATGCAGGATAGATTCTTTGGCCCTATTGCTACCCTACTTACGTAGGAAAGCAAAACTCCACAGGAGTTGAACCGAGTTCAAGGGTACAGCCTGGATGATGGAATTATGTATTATAATCGTAGGTTATGCATTCCCAATGATGAGGGAACTAAGGGTCAAATTCTGAATGAAGCCCATGATGACAACCTTATTCTAGGACATCCAAGTTTCATCAAAACCTACGTCTGTGAAGAAAAGCTTCTTTTGGCCTGGTCTAAAAAAGGATGTGCTTAATCATGTACGTCAATGTCTGACCTGTTAGATAGTCAAGGCCGAGAGAGTAAAAATGTCTGGGAAGTTACATCCATTAGACATCCCCCAGATGAAGTGGGAATGCATCAGTATGGATTTTATTATACTGGATTACCTTCAGTGCAATCAGGTTACAACTCCATCTTCGTGGTAGTTGATAGACTAACCAAAGTTGCCCATCTGATTCCAGTAAAAGAAACCTACACTGCAGTGGATGTGGCCAGAGTGTTCCTCAAGGAAATCTTCAGATTGCATGGCCTACCTCTAGAGAAGAATAGTAAGTGATCGAGATCCTAAATTCACGTCAAGATTTTGGACTGCATTTTTCGAAGCAGTAGGAACTTTCTTGGATCTCCGCATAGCTTACCACCCCGAGATCGACGGTCAAATTGAAAGGGTGAACCAAGTAATCGAAGATATACTTCGGTCATGCTGTGGGTGGCAGGGAACCCAAGAAGTGGCTAAGCTGTTTGCACCTAGTCAAGTTCGTCTACAATGCTTCTTATCACCAAAGTATTGGGATGAGCCCTTTCAAAGCTCTGTATGGACAAGATTGCTTAACTCCATTAACTTGGTCCGACCCATTGATTAGGGTCGAGATGTCCAGATAGAGGCTTGACGACATGGAGCAGCAGATGCAGTCAATTTGCATAAAGATATAAAAGCTGCCCAGGATAGATAGAAACAGTATTATGCAGATAAGAAGAGGACAGACAGAAAATTCGAAGAAGCAGATATAGTCTTCATTCGAGTACGCCCCAAAAGAAGTTCTCTATCTCTTGTGGGAAGTACAAGAAGTTATCCCCTAGATATTGTGGGCCATATCTGATTACAAAGAAAGTAGGTGACTTAGCCTACGAGCTTCTTCTGACTTCTCATCTCAAAGTACATAATGTATTTCATATCAGCCTTCTTAAAAAGTATGTACTAAGCCCGAACCATGTGCTTGGTGATGATGAAATCTTAACTTCTTCAACCCAAGGGCAGATGGAACTCCAACCTGAAGAAATCCTTGATGTTCGAGAAAAGGTTCTCAGGAATAGAATTCTGAGAGAATTATTGGTCAAATGGAAGTTCTATCCTTTTGAAGATGCCACCTAGGAGAAAGAAACCGAACTGTTATTGCGGGATTTTTACCCCCAGTTTGTGAGATGAGAACATCTCACATTTTTCAAGTGGGAGAGAATGTAAGATTCCTCCCCAGATCCTCAAGATGTCCAGTATCTTCTCCCTGTAATCAATCCCCTCTTCAGAATAATAAAAGATCTTGTTTCTACCTATTTTGGCTTAGAGAGAGAAAATATTCTAGAGAGAGATTATTCAGATTTTAGATATTTTTGGATGGAAAAATATCTCTTCTTATTAAAATAAATTCCCCTGAAATAGAAGTTCAAAAAGATTTTCAAAAGGTGCATTAGAAATAAATTATAATCTTTTCAAAAGGCCTTATCCTAAGGGTCCAGATTTAAATGTAGGGAGGAGATAAATTGAAGAAATAAAGAAAATCCCCCCAAAAATGAGTAAATACTCACATAAGATGAAGAGTGGACTAAGGACCAAAGGAAATACTAAAAAAATAAATTTTTGACACCTCAGAGTGGAGATTCCCCCTCATGAAGGAGGCGCCTATTTCACATGTGTGGTGGAGTTTTAAATTCTCAAATATTGAGATATTTCATTTCTCCTCTCTCCTAATTCAAGTCTAGCTCCAAAAAGTAAGTTAAACTGACCCAAAAATGGTCAAAAATTGACCAAACTGATCTGGAAAATTCTAGAATCAATTTGCTTGGTTAGAAGATCACTTTTAATAGTGTTTTATGTACTATTACTCTACTCTACCCCAAAGCCAAAAACAGTGAATTTATTGATAATTCATTAGTTTTTGACCTTTTCCTCTTCAAAAGAATTGGTGGCCACTCTTGTTGCAAACAAGAGTAGACCCCTCAAACCATCAAGCTAAAGGAAAGCTCACAGAAATTCATGTAAGCTAGAAATCCTACTTTTTCTTTATTTCTTTTAATGGTTTTCTAATTTTTATTTTCTTTAAAATGAAAAAATGATGTTATGCCTTGTTGGAAAGGCTTTCCCCCTCTCTTCATTCTTAAATTCAACCTTTCTTTATCCTAGATAAGTAATCAAATTGTTAGAATTAAACTTTTCATATTGTTTCTCTTTTAAAAGTGGAATTTGATTAGTTTAGAATGCTTTAAACCATTTGGGATAATTTTTAAGTAACTTGAGGATTGAAAATTTTGAAAAATGGTCAGCCATACAAAGGAGGTTATGGCAAAATTTTCTTAAATTTTGTGAAATAAGTTTTATCTTTTATTATTCAAAAAGAGTAATCCCCACCGTTTCTGTATTCTAAAAGTGTTATTTTCATTCTATGCATAGAAAAATGCATATTAGAAATATTTTTATTTATAAAAGTGTTAATTCCATTAGAATTAAATTCTATGCACAGAAAGATGCATATTGGATATTTTTTTATTATAAAAGTGTGATTTTCATTAGATTTAAATTCTATGCATAGAAAGATGCATATTGGATATTTTTAAAGGATTTTCTTTTATTTAAAAGTGTTATTTCCATAGAAGTTGGATTTTATGCATAAATAGATGCATACAGAATTTTTATATCAAAATAAGAGTTCTCTTTAATCCTATGTTTAAATCCCATGAATATTGGTAAATGAATAAGTAAATACTCTGTGAGAGAAAATTCTATTGTTTCATATTCTCTAGGATGGTAATGAGAAAATTCAAAAAAACTATCGAAGTCAAAATTTTAGATAAATGATTAATTTATTTCTCATAGGAATTCGTGATTAGTTTTTAATTCAGTTAAGTAAAATACTCAATGAATATGAAATTCAAAATTTAGTAAAGTAGTAATTAAAATATTACCCTTCGAGAAAGATAGTTTAGGGAGAACCTTTCCAGACTCAAACCCTGAATCAGATTATGACCAAGACATAACTCCTTCGTTAGTTTCAAGAAAAGACGATGTGACCAGTTCAGGAAAATATACTCAAATCACCCATCGAATCTGAAACTAAGTTGAGACCCTTTGATTTTGATCTGAGGATCAAGGTTACAGAATTCGAGGAATTTTGTTTGGATTTCAGACCTGTGAGCGATCAGAAAGTCTTGGGATACGGATTTAAGATATACTCATTGTATTCAAAAGAAAATCAAAACTGAAAACTTGCATAGAAACCCTGTTTTCTTAAAGGACTGTCTTACGCTAGAATGTTGGAGGGAGCATTTGGTATATGTGTTTTTCTAAGGGAAGTTTGGTTGCAACAGCTGGCGGGGAGTGTTTAAAGGACAGCTCATGCGGCAAAAACCTACCCAGGTCTTGACCAGCCTTGGTATGGTGAAAAATGGTGTGCTTTCGGCACGATGGGCAAGGGCCGACGAAGCGGTCCCTGAGTGAAGTGCCAGGACACCTAAGAAGGATTCTGGAGGGTTCTGACCAAGCGATGCACGGGCTCGTGGTGCTTAGGACACCCATGCGTATGTCGTGGAAGATTTTGTATGATGGACCAATGTTTGTTATAATCTGTTTTACTGGATCTCATTGCTGACTAGTGGGTCTCAACGGAGAGTCCAAAGTGATACTGTTTTGTGAGAAACAAGGATTTAATGGAAATTTGAGTTATAACATTTGTAACCAATAATTGTTTGTCAATGGATTGTTTTATAAGTTAAAGTTTAAAGAGGAGTGTGTGCATATCTGTATTCGAAAGCAAAAGTTAAGAAAGGCATTCAATTATGTGTGGGTGAGTACTTGTCTGGTTCTACGAATTCCAGTGGTGGTTGGGCGGTGGCTAACCCATGGGCCGGATAGGCTAGAATCAGTAGAGTTTTAATAATAAAATAGATTAATAGGAATACGCTTAGAACTTGGGTAGTTAAATAAAAGCCTGAAGGCTTCTCTAATGAATAGATCAACGATTGTGCCTGATTCAATTAGGAAAAAAGCGTTGATTCCTTCAAGTTAAGTCTGTAATAGTTTCCCCTTGTAAGGTTCCTCCCTTCTAAAATGGGAGAACACTTAAGATAGTCCGCTAAGTCTTATCTTGGGAAAAATTTCCTATTCATCGACACCTTGACCCTGTAGAGATTCAAGGATACGATTTATAGGTATGACCTAGCTCTATCCCGCAGGGGGAGCGTGATTTTCTAAACATCAAATCACCCATAGGGCAATTGATCATAAATTGGGCAACTACTAGACTTGATTTCTAGGGACAACGCTTTTTTCCTCATCTTATGCAAGGCACAGCCCCGCTGACCTAGTCTTCTAGAATAGAGTTGCCTAGGAACCTAACTATCTAGCGTAGGCTTTCACTTAATCTGTTGGAAAGCTACCCGACTAATCGGGTCCACCCGTCCGTAGGATGGTGCCGTCAGGGCATTCCATCCTCCCACTTTCCACCCTACTCACGCATCAATTTATTTTCTAATTAATCCTACCACACTATTTGAGATAAATAAACATATTTCTTAATTAAGGCCCTTTTTTACAAGGTTCGTTAAAATAGCCTTCTTACACAATACAATCATACCAAAGACAAGATGTAATTATATAAAAAGTTTATACATGAACCAATTTCATACAAGCCAAACTGGCTCTCTTATTCTTATTCTGCCGCCGAGGATCTAGAATTCGGCCTTCCAGCCTCTACATGCTGGGCAAAACCCTACGGGACCATACACCTCATCGTCGGCCGCTGGCGAGGACTCAAGCCGGCCTGTCGCCCTCTCACGCTCCATCGCTCGATCCTCCCGCCCCTCAGAGGGATGTCTGCACACTAGGGTGGGCTTATTTACCGCACTAGCCTGGGCCCTCAGAACTAGGCAGCCTCATAATCTCTCGCCTCCATCGGCGATCCTTATTCCCCCAAAGGTATGAGGGATACCTTGGGCCATTCCCGGGCTTTGCTAACGACGCCGCCCGGCTACACAAGCACGGAACGGAGTTAGTGTTGAAGCCAAAAAAAATCTTGAATTCTAAAGATAACAACTTCAATGCAATTTACTAAATACAGCATTCATAATTCATAACAATTTCAACGCAATTTATCGAATACATAATTCGTAACTTCATATAATTTTTATGTCGTCATTTTAAAAGGAAAAGACACCATTCATTAACACTAATTTAAGGAAAATCTCTTCTTTTTAAAAATTAACCGAGCTAACCTGGCCACCGTTTCCTTGAGGGGCTTGAAAAGGGAGGACTGGAGCCGCGTTGGGCGCATCTTCCCCCATCTCGTTGTTACGTGCTCCTCTTGAGGCAATATTTTGTCGTCTCCGAGATGAGGCCATCTTAGGCGTCGCCTTGTAGAGCTCGCTGCTGCGATCGAAACGCTTCAGTCGGATCTGAATTCCGAGCTCGTTTGCTCACCACCGTATGAGCAAAAGAATATGGCGCACGAACCCTCGCTTGAGTCAAAAAACCCTTACTAAAGTCTACGCAAATGGGGGGGGGAGGAAATTGTGAGATGTCCTTAAGGGCAAAGGCAAAAACGTGGAGAGGGCTGGGAGGGGTGGCTGCAAGCCTCTTTGTAAGTCTATTCACACGCCGGGGGGGAGAAGAGTTAAGGACACTGGCTCCTAGCAAGTGGGGGATGGAGGAAAATTGGCTTATCTGAAAAGAGCCAAATGAGGGGGTGTGAGAGGGGTGGCTGCAAGGGCGGCTATACTTGCAGCAAGTACGCTACACAGGGACGGATGGCGGTACGGACGGCGGCACAACAGGGCATACGCTACACAGAAATGCGTGCCGTTTAAGGAGCACCTCGGGGGTTTATATAGCTGAGGGGTGAGGGTACGGGCGCTGCGCAAAGCAAGGACGAAAGGACGGTGTACCTTCAAAGGCTATGGATCAGTGGCCTGCATGGGTCTAGGGGAAAGGTACGGTGTCGGTTGTCTGGGAAAGGAGTGGTACGCATGTACCTTATCTGGTCTGGGACAGCATGGCTGTCCACGTAAGGGTATGCGTGGACCATACAGTGGGCGGCCGTCCTTTGGTTCTTGGGCAGTCATTGTACGAGCACCCTAGTAAGTGTGTACGGACCAAATTTTTGGGGCGAGGTACCCAAATTTGGAACGCTCGCCTCGATTTGCGTGCCGGACCGCCCCGGGGGGCGAAATTTTTTTTTGTCCGGGAGGTTCTCCTGGTCGCAGGGGTTCAGACCGTTCGTCAATCGGACGTGCGGTCGTGCATTTATTAAGGTTTAAAGGTCGTCGTTTTTTAACTAAAATGTTTGAAATTAGCGTATAGACTTGATCCGGTGTCTGTTTTGGATGCTGTAAAATCGTATATTAGGGTAAAATCGCACGCAGATTCCAAATTTGGGCTCAGAATTTGAAGATTCTAATTAGAAATGACTCAAATAATAAAATCATTGATATTTATACCATAAAAACTCATAATTACATGGACATTTCTTTATTAGTGAAGATGGGTATGTTACATCCTTCCCCCCTTAAAGAAATCGAGATGTCCTCATCTCGTCATGAATTGGGGATAATCCTTTAAGAGTGTAGCTTCATCTTCCCAAGTTGCATCCTCTTCAGGGTAATCTTTCCACTGGACTAGATGTTCTACGAGAGTTCTATTTCGGAGTTGCCTTTCCCTAGAATCTATGATGCTACTGGGCTGTAATTCAAGGGCTCCTTGAGTAGGGATTACAACTTGTTCATCATCAAGAATATGATCGAGACTGGGGACATATGGTTTTAACAAACTTACATGAAATACATTATGGACTTTGATATGGGCTGGGAGTTGGAGTTTATAGGCACTTTTACCTAGACACTTGATAACTGTATAAGGACCACAATACCTAGGGCTGAGCTTCTTATATTTCCCGAGTGATAGAGAACTTCGTTTGGGTCGGACTCGTAGAAGAACCCTGTATCCTTCCTTGAAGATCCTTTCAGACCTCTTGTTGTCAGCATAAAGTTTTTGTCGATCTTGGGCAGCTTTAATATCTTTTTGGATTGCCTTGGTTTGTTCCTCCATTTCTTCGAGCATTTTCCTGGATGCCTCAACTCTTATGGTTGGATCAGAGAAATTTAGAGGAGACAGGCATTCTTGCCCATAGAGTGCCTTGAATGGTGACATTCCTATGCTTTGATGATAAGATGTATTGTAGGCAAATTCTACCAGAGGAAGGTATTGAATCCACCTTCTTGGTTCTCGTTCACAATATGCTCTGAGAATGTCTTCAATTACTTGATTGACTCTCTCAGTCTGGCCATCGGAGACCGATGGATGGTAAGCTGTGCTAAAGCAAAGTTGAGTTCCCAGGGCTTGAAATAAAGACTGCCAGAATTTTGAAGTGAAGTCAGAATCCCGATCACTTACTATCCTTTTTGGGAGACCATGAAGTTTGAGGACTTCCTTGATGAATATTCGAGCAACATCAGAAGCTTTGAAGGTCTTCTTTGCTGGTATAAGGTGAGCTACTTTGGTAAGTAAGTCCACTACTACTAGAATGGAGTCATATCCTCCTTGAACAGTGGGGAGACTTGTGACAAAATCCATACTAATGCACTCCTACTTCATTTGGGGAATATCTAAGGGTTGAAGTTTTCCAGGCATCTTGACCCTTTGAGCTTTGATCCTTTGGCATGAGAAACATTGCTTCAAGTACCGAAGCATATCATTTTTCAAGCCTGCCCAATGAAAGCTCCTTCTTACAGCATTTTTTTGCATAACCTGGGTGTCCTGCAGGCAGGGCTATCATGAGCTTCATGGAGGATTAGTTTCTTTAAAGCGGGATCCTTAGGGATACATAGCCTGTGATTGAAGTAGAGACTTCCTTCATGAGTGGAGTATCCCTTGATTAGATTCTTCTCTTTCTCTGAATGTCCCCCATCTTCTACTAATTTTTTCATCCTCTGATAATCTGGATCATGAGATGAGACTTCTTCCACCTTGACCAATATGGGATTATTTGGCATTGAAACTGAATTCAAGAAAGATTTGCGGCTAAGTGCATCTGCTACCACATTATCTTTCCCAGGGCGGAATTTGATGTCAAAATCATATTCTTGTAGAATTTCAATCCATCTCCTTTGCCGCATGTTGAGGTTAGGTTGGGTGAAGATCCACTTTAGACTTTTGTGGTCAGTTACAAGCTGGAATTTGCCTCCCAAGAGATAATGTCTCCATAATTTGAGGCAATGAACAACTGCTAAGAGTTCCAAATCATGGGTGGCATAGTTTGCTTCATATTGCTTCAGCTTGCGGGAAGTATAAGCGACTGGTCTTCCTTCTTGGCCTAAGACACCACCAAGTGCTAGACTACTAGCATTGGTAACCACTTCAAATTCCTTGGAGAAATCAGGAAGCTTTAAGACTGGGGCAGAAGTAATAATGGTTTTCAGCTGATCAAAGCTGTTTTGATGGATTGGCAACCACACTATTTTGCAGTCCTTCTTAAGAAGGTCTGTCAAAGGTGCAGCTACCAAGGCATAATCTTTGATAAAAATCCTATACCAACCCGTGATTCCCAAAAATCCACGAATTTCACGAACTGATTTAGGGGGTGGCCATTCTAGAATATCCTTGACCTTGGCAAGGTCTACTGAGATGCCATCTTTGGAGACGATGAATCCAAGATACTCAATTTGATGAGTAAAGAAGGTATATTTGCTCTTCTTGGCATAGAGTTTGTGTCTGCGCAGCAATTGCAGAACTCTACGCACATGCTCCTCATGCTCTTCCATTGATTTGGAGTAGATTAAGATGTCATCAAAGAAAACAAGCACAAATTCATCCAGGTAAGGACGGAATATATCTTGCATTAGGCGGTTGAAGGTTGCAGGAGCATTGGTTAACTCGAATGACATTACAGTAAACTCATAGTGGCCATAACGGGTATTGAAGGCTGTTTTGGATATATCTGCTTCCTTGACTTTGATCTGATAGTAACCAGACCTCAAATCTATTTTTGAGAAGACTTTGGCCCCATGAAGCCTGTCAAGAAGTTCATCGATGCGAGGGATAGGATACTTATTCTTGACAGTGACTTGATTGAGCCCTCGATAATCTATGCAGAGGCGGAGAGTCCTGTCCTTTTTTTGGAAAAGAACAAGTGCTCCCCAAGGAGAGCTACTGGGGCGTACAAATCCTTGTTCAATGAGTTGGGAAAGTTGCTCCTTAAGTTCAATGGCTTCAGGAAGGGACATTTTATAGGGAGTTTTTGAGACGGGTTGAGCTCCAGGGATCACCTCGATTTCATGGTCGACTTCTCGAGGAGGCGGTAACCCTGTAAGCTTGTCAGGGAAGATGTCAGAGAATTCTTGGAGCCAAGAGGGTTCTGCCTCCATACTAGGTTCAATGACTTTGTTGAGTTTGACTAAGAAAACTTGCTGACCCTTACGTGTTCCCTTGAGAAGATGTTTTGCCTTGACTACCCTAGACTTAGGTTTTCCTGTGATCCCCTGAACAGATATTACTTGGCCATGCTTATTTTCAAAAGTGATACTCCCCTGGTTACAATGAATGCTAGCTTTGTTTGTAATTAACCAATCCATCCCAAGGATTCCATCATAAATTCCTAATGGCAAGACTCTAAAGTGGCCATGAGTCTGCTCATTACCCAGCTCAAAATCAAGATTCCCTATAGAGTGGCGAGATACTACTTCTTTCCCACTGGCTAACTCTACAATCATTTTTCTAGCTGATTTTTGACTCAAGTTTAATTTTTGCAAGCACCTAGGAGAAAGGAATGAATGGGTACTGCCACAATCAATCAAAAGCTGAAATGGCTTACCGTGATGAGTGGTGGGGGTTTGGATTACACCAAATTGTTTATTCGGACCTTGGTGTTCTACTGCCGCATGGACGGTGGCGCGCTCTTCTTCAGCCGTTTCCAAGGTCGGTTCTTCACTTATAACACAGGCAGTTCTAGCAACTGCTCCTCCGCGGCCTCTGCCACGGCCACTGCCTCTTGCACCTTGGTGGGTAGGGGTTCCACGGCCTTGATTTCCTTTGTTACCTTGGGGAAATGATGTTGCCATCTTGGGATAGTTGGCTCTAAAGTGTCCCGGATCATTGCACTCAAAACACAGAGGGCCTTCTTTGGAAGAAGCAGCATACGAGCGGGGGGCAAAAGAGTTGCCTTGTCGCCCTCTATTGTAGTAGGGAAAATTCTGTTGAGGTTTCTTGTAGGGTTGATCTCTAAGGTTTGCCTCAGGGTAAGATCTCTTTTGATTCTTCGGTTTGTTAGCCTTCATTTCTTTCACAAGGGGCTTTGCTCGTATGAGAGCATCCTGTAATGTGCTTGGCCTCATTGCTTCAAGGCGGGAATCTAGGGGTTCATTTAGCCGTTGGCAAAAACGAGCCACTTGCTGGGAAGTAGTCATAGCTGGGGCATACTTCCGAAGGGTAATAAATTTGGAATAGTAGTCCTCAAGAGTTAAGCTGCACTGTCTAAGACTAAAAAACTCATTCATCTTTATGGATTCATGGGATGGAGGAAGATATCTTTCCTTCACTGCCTGCTTGATGTCTTCCCACGTTTGAGAATGCTCGGTGACTTCCTTGTCACACGGCACCACTGTTTCCACCAGAGTTTAGCATCTCCAATGAGGCGAAACCGTGCGAGCATAGACTGATTTGCTACTCCAGTACCGGCAGAGCAGAGAAATAATCGTCCATCGCCTCAATCCAGACTTCAGCATCCTTCTCAACCTTTGAACCTTCTCCTTTAAAGGAGGGAGGTTGCATTTGCTTGAGCAGGAGCTTCTTCTCCTGGGTATCGGTGTAAAGCGCATTGGGAAGTGGAGGGTGGTCGTCCTGGCCATCATTGTAAAAACAATTTTAAGATTACAAGATTCATATTTGCACAACGCTTAATTTTTTGGAGAGTAAAACATTGAAATTATTTTATTTCTAAATATTTACAAGGACAAGTTTTATTACAAAGATCTGAGACTAATATAATTAGTCTTATTTAACATCAAGGGAAATTCCTAGGCTGCTTGACTATGACATAAGGGTAGAGCGGTCCACATAGGTGAAATATGGGGGTTCCGCTGTAGTTTCTAAGACTCTAAAAACTGATGGTAAGGGTGGTAAACTCTGGATTGGGGTAGATCCCAACACCGCTACTCTATCAGCAGGTAAGACCTGCATCACTTTGTCATACACCAACGATCCTGAGGTATGCGAACCCCATCTATAGTCACCGAGGTGTCAGCCCTGGGGGTACCGACGAACCAAAATAAGCGGATCATCTTCAGCTTCTCAATCCAATGAATCCGCTTAAGGTCGGTGGTGAGGTTCCCAATCTGATCTGCTCGGATGAAGAAGTATCTCGGCCCACGACTCCAGAAATCTCTACCCCATCCTCTCTGAATACGAGAGAAATGAGGGAGGGATATCTTCTCTAATATCTGCACCATGGTGTTGCGGAACTCGAAATTCGAGGAGTGACTAGCAGTCTCGAAGATGCATTGGAAAACTAGAAATTTGGAGTAGGCATCTTCCTCTTCCTACAATCATTCAAACATCAATTTAACTTATTTGTTTTAGTAGGATGTCTTTACTAATTAGCATTATGTTAGGTAAAACATTTATTACAAAACAGTACTTAAACTGCAATTCCTAGGAGCTAAACTTGCTCTGATACCAATTGTAAGGTTCCTCCCTTCTAAAATGGGAGAACACTTAAGATAGTCCGCTAAGTCTTATCTTGGGAAAAATTTCCTATTCATCGACACCTTGACCCTGTAGAGATTCAAGGATACGATTTATAGGTATGACCTAGCTCTATCCCGCAGGGGGAGCGTGATTTTCTAAACATCAAATCACCCATAGGGCAATTGATCATAAATTGGGCAACTACTAGACTTGATTTCTAGGGACAACGCTTTTTTCCTCATCTTATGCAAGGCACAGCCCCGCTGACCTAGTCTTCTAGAATAGAGTTGCCCAGGAACCTAACTATCTAGCGTAGGCTTTCACTTAATCTGTTGGAAAGCTACCCGACTAATCGGGTCCACCCGTCCGTAGGATGGTGCCGTCAGGGCATTCCATCCTCCCACTTTCCACCCTACTCACGCATCAATTTATTTTCTAATTAATCCTACCACACTGTTTGACATAAATAAACATATTCCTTAATTAAGGCCCTTTTTTACAAGGTTCGTTAAAATAGCCTTCTTACACAATACAATCATACCAAAGACAAGATGTAATTATATAAAAAGTTTATACATGAACCAATTTCATACAAGCCAAACTGGCTCTCTTATTCTTATTCTGTCGATGATCTAGAATTCGGCGTTCCAGCCTCTACATGCTGGGCAAAACCCTGCGGGACCATACACCTCATCGTCGGCCGCTGGCGAGGACTCAAGCTGGCATGTCGCCCTCTCAGGCTCCATCGCTCGATCCTCCCGCCCCTCAGAGGGATGTCTGCACACTAGGGTGGGCTTATTTACCGCACTAGCCTGGGCCCTCAGAACTAGGCAGCCTCATAATCTCTCGCCTCCATCGGCGATCCTTATTCCCCCAAAGGTATGAGGGATACCTTGGGCCATTCCCGGGCTTTGCTAACGACGCCGCCCGGCTACACAAGCACGGAACGGAGTTAGCGTTGAAGCCAAAAAAAATCTTGAATTCTAAAGATAACAACTTCAATGCAATTTACTAAATACAGCATTCATAATTCATAACAATTTCAATGCAATTTATCGAATACATAATTCGTAACTTCATATAATTTTTATGTCGTCATTTTAAAAGGAAAAGACACCATTCATTAACACTAATTTAAGGAAAATCTCTTCTTTTTAAAAATTAACCGAGCTAACCTGGCCACCGTTTCCTTGAGGGGCTTGAAAAGGGAGGACTGGAGCCGCGTTGGGCGCATCTTCCCCCATCTCGTTGTTACGTGCTCCTCTTGAGGCAATATTTTGTCGTCTCCAAGATGAGGCCATCTTAGGCGTCGCCTTGTAGAGCTCGCTGCTGCGATCGAAACGCTTCAGTCGGATCTGAATTCCGAGCTCGTTTGCTCACCGTATGAGCAAAAGAATATGGCGCACGAACCCTCGCTTGAGTCAAAAAACCCTTACTAAAGTCTACGCAAATGGGGGGGGGAATTGTGAGATGTCCTTAAGGGCAAAGGCAAAAACGTGGAGAGGGCTGGGAGAGGTGGCTGCAAGCCTCTCTGTAAGTCTATTCACACGGGGGGGAGAAGAGTTAAGGACACTGGCTCCTAGCAAGAGGGGGATGGAGGAAAATTGGCTTATCTGAAAAGAGCCAAATGAGGGGGTGTGAGAGGGGTGGCTGCAAGGGCGGCTGTACTTGCAGCAAGTACGCTACACAGGGACGGACAGCGGTACGGACGGCGGCACAACAGGGCATACGCTACACAGAAATGCGTGCCGTCTAAGGAGCACCCCCGGGGTTTATATAGCTGAGGGGTGAGGGTACGGCGCTGCGCAAAGCAAGGACGAAAGGACGGTGTACCTTCAAAGGCTATGGATCAGTGGCCTGCATGGGTCTAGGGGAAAGGTACGGTGTCGGTTGTCTAGGAAAGGAGTGGTACGCATGTACCTTATCTAGTCTGGGGCAGCATGGGTGTCCACGTAAGGGTACGCGTGGACCATACAGTGGGCGACCGTCCTTTGGTTCTTGGGCGGTCATTGTACGGGCACCCTAGTAAGTGTGTACGGACCAAATTTTTGGGACGGGATACCCAAATTTGGGACGCCCGCCTCGATTTGCGTGCCGGACCGCCCCGAGGGGCAAAAAAAAAAATTTTTGTCCGGGAGGTTCTCCTGGTCGCAGGGGTTCAGACCGTTCATCAATCGGACGTGCGGTCGTGCATTTATTAAGGTTTAAAGGTCGCCGTTTTTTAACTAAAATGTTTGAAATTAGCGTATAGGCTTGATCCGGTGTCCGTTTTGGATGCTGTAAAATCGTATATTAGGGTAAAATCGTGCGCAGATTCCAAATTTGGGCTCAAAATTTGAAGATTCTAATTAGAAATGACTCAAATAATAAAATCATTGATATTTATACCATAAAAACTCATAATTACATGGACATTTCTTTATTAGTGAAGATGGGTACGTTACACCCCTCTATCTGATTTAATCAAGTTAAGTCTGTAATAGTTTCCCTTCTATCTGATTCCTTGAAGTTAAGTCTGTAATAGTTTCCCTTCTATCTGGTTTAATCAGATGAAGGTTAGTTCAGTATCTTGACCTCGTTAGAAAAATTTGTTAAGAAAATAAAAATGGTGGAATCGTCCCCGTTTTTTGGGCATGAGAAATTTTCCCGGTTTCGGTTTTTGGAATGACCACCAGCTTAGTATCATGCCTAGACATTCGAGGGCAAGGCCTCGAGTGAGAAACCCTGCCCTGCGCAAGAGGAAGCTACTTCCGCTCTGCTACCATCCGGCAATCTGGTGTGCAGAGGGCACTGGGATCTCACACTTCTCTTGTTAAATCCCAAAATGCAGCCTAATCATCAATCCTCTTCAATTTACCCATTTCAATTCACCAAGTGAGAGACTTCATCATAAAGCATACCATGAAACTGATTATTCAAATCAAAAAATGGTGATTAGCACTACCATAATGGATGCTTGAAGTCGTCATTGTGCACAGCAGAACTTGTGGAAAAGAAGACGTCAAAAATGTTGATATCCGCAATCTTGGAAGCCTAAATAACCTCGTTTAAGATTGCCTTACTTAGGCTAAGCTTAAAGAAACCCTATCCTTGCTCCCACGAGCTCTATTGAGGCAAAACGACAGTCTGAAGCTCTCCCAAAAACGGTGCATGATGCAGCGATCTCTAGTAGATTTCAACCCGGCATTAATCATCAACGATTGGTATTGATTAGGAGGAACACAATTAAAACCCTAGGTAATGCTTCCTATCAAGATGGAGGAAACCCTATTTCTCAGAGGATCTGCATGAGGAGAGAAGAGAGAGAAAAGCATAAACATTTTGATTAAGAAAACTAATCCTGATTAGCAATAAAATTTCCCCCAATTTTGGTCATGCTCTTGAAATTTTGGAGCGGCTACCCCAAATTTTGGTCCACAGTGACCCATAGCCCCCTAAAACTTAGATCAATTCAAAAATCAAGGGAATTTCCAGCATTCCACACTCCCCATGCCCCATTTCTTGATCAAGAAATCAATCAAAATCAAGAAAATTTCCAAGAAACTCCAAGAAAATCAAGAATTTTCAAATTTTTTTAGAAATCGTGGATCAAAGACAAGGCTCTGATACCACTATAATGATGGGGAAAAGAAAGAGAGAAAAGATTACACTCATAATGGAGTACCACATGCACTCATGATGATAGAGTGCCACATGCGCTCAAGGGAGTACCACATGCACTCAAGGGAGTACCACCATAGACATAGAAGCATGGAGCTCCAAGAAGTATGATTTCATTAGTAAAAGTTGAAAAGATGCAGGGGGAAGAGAGCTTGCGCTCTTGTAAAGCACACACACACTCACAAAACCCTAAAAGAGAACACACAAGGTGAGACGCTGTAAATCTTCTTCTTCTTCACACAACACTCAACACACAATATACAAAGATAAGAGTACACACAATATGAAAAGGTACTCAACCAAATACATACTAGGGTTCTCTATAGTGTGAACCCAACTAAATGAGCTGGCACTATAACTATGCCAGTCTCTAGAATGGCTGTCACATAGCCTGTCATCCCATTGGCCGCATATCATCCATGATCTCACCAACCATGCCAGTGGTGCAAGTGTGGGGCCTATCCCCCAGGTGGGTCATTAGTGTCCACCGCCTCACTAGATGAGCTCGATATCTCAACACTCCCCCTCGAGCTCAACTCCATCTCATGTACACCAAGCAAAGCCGTGAATCTGCGGAGCTTCTCTGTACCCAATGCTTTAGTGAAGATGTCAGCAACCTGATCCTGTGTGCTGACATAAACAAGGTCAATGTCTCCTGCCCAAAACCTTCTCTCTGACAAAATGGAAGTGGACCTCTATATGCTTTGTGCGAGCATGAAAAACTGGGTTCCTGGCCAATTGTATAATGCTAATGTTGTCACAGAAAATGACAACTTGTCTATCCACTGATAGACCCAAATCTGCAAGTAACTTTCTCAACCAAGCTACCTCACATGCTGCCATAGTAGCAGAACCTCTGTACTCGACCTCTGTACTGGATAGAGCAACTATAGGCTACTTCTTGCTACTCCAAGTCACAGCAGCGCTCCCCAAAGAAAACATGTACCAAGCCAATCAGCATCTGTGTACCCATGTACACATATCTCTGTCCCAATTTCGTAAAATAGTCCACAATGTAAAGTAGACCTCACATACCTCAGTATGCATCTCATGCAATTTCGTAAAACATGAAGCCACTAGTAGATCTTCTATCTGAGATACTACCAAGCCAATCAGCATCTGTGTACCCATGTACACATATCTCTGTCCCAATTTCGTAAAATAGTCCACAATGCAAAGTAGACCTCACATACCTCAGTATGCATCTCAATGCATCCAAATGCGGCTTTCGAGGGAGGAACCTGCATAAACTGACTCACCAACCCAACAACACAACTCAAATCTAGCGTGGTGATCGTCATGTAGATCAAGCTTCCTACTATGCACCTATACATAGTAGGATCCTCCAAAATCTCTCATGAATCTGCACTCAACTTGCCATTCTGATCCAATGGCACTGAGATAGCCTTACAACCTGTCATATCATACTTCGACAACATGTCCAAGCCATATTGTCTCTGTAGTAATCCAATACCATGTGGTGACCTAATCACCTCATTGCCCAAGAAATATCTGAGCTCCCCCAGATCCTTCATCTCAAACTTCTGTCTAAGCAAGATCTTTACATCAAAGATCTCTGCATCATGGTCCCCCGTAATGATCCGGTCATCTACATAGATGCACAGCCCCTCAATCACTGTGTCTCACTTACAGCGAGAAATCTGCATTGGCTACATGAAAGCCAATAGTGATAAGATATTCAAAAATCTTGTCAGACCATGCTCTTGGTGCTTGTTTCAAGCCATACAAGGCTTTCTTCAACCTGCAAACATGCTCGGGGTGACTCACATCCTCATAACCAGGTGTGGCTGCAACATATACACCTCTTCCTGTAAATCCCTATGCAAGAATGCATTCTTTACATCCATATGATGTAAAGACCATTGCTTTGACACAGCCACTACTATCACAACTCTCACTGTTGCCATCTTGGCAACTAGGCTGAAAGTTTCCTCATAATCAATGCCATATGTCTGCACATATCCTTTGGCTACCAATCTAGCCTTGTACCTGCTTATGCTTCCATCACTGTTATGTTTTACTTTGTACACCCACTTGCATCCAATGGCTTTCTTGCCTTCAGGAAATTGCACTAAATCCCAAGTCTCATTTCCATATAGTGCATCCATCTCCTCATCCATAGCTTTCTCCCAACACACATTTCCAACAGCCTCATCAATGCATGTGGGCTCTACAACCTGTACAACTTTTGCCATGTATGCATAGTGATGTGCCACATAACCATCATAGGTAAACCTTTGCACAGGATTCTTCACTCTCCCAGATCTTTGCAGCTTTGCATTCATGGCTTCCATAGCCTTCTTTACACCAGGTGTTCTCATAGCTAGTATCCCAAGATCCTCATCAAGGCTCATCTCTAAGACACTAGACTCTCCATCAGCATGAGAATGCCCTGCAGAAATGTCAGGCATACTAGGCGGCTCAACCACTTTCTCTTTGCCTTTATGTGATGTACTAATCACATTTGCAGGACTGGCATTATAACGCAGCCTGCCACTCCATGGTCTATCCAACTGAACCACTAGATGAGGACTCTCCTGGTCCACTCAAAGACTGTGATTGCTGACTTGCATTCCGTGCAACCACATTTCCCCAGTAGCTTCTTTTTCAGCAGCATCTCATCAAAAACATCCTTGCTTACCCTCAACTCACGTGTAGCAGGGTTATAACACCTGTATCCCTTTTGCTAAAGGGAATACCCAATAAACACACATTTTTCAGCTTTTGGATCCAGCTTAGTTCTGAGCTCATCTGGCACATGCACATATGCAATGCATCCAAAGCAGATGAGACAAATCAGGTTTTCTGCCACCAGTAAACCTCTCCTCTGGAGTTACATCATGTATGGCTGCAGTTGGAGTCCTGTTCATGATGTAAAATGCTGTACAAACAGCCTCAACCCAATAGCTATGTGGCATATTCTTCTCTCCCATCAATGCTCGCACAATCTCAACAATGTGCCTGTTTTTCCGCTCAGCAACTCCATTTTGCTACGGAGTGTATCTGCATGTAAACTGTCTCTCTGAATACCATTCTTCTTCAAAAATTCAGAGAACTCATTGGAGAAGTACTCTTCCCCTCCATCTGACCTTAGGCACTTTACATGTTTCCTTGTTTGCTTTTCAACCATAACTCTGAAATTCTAAAAATGAGTGAACACCTCACTCTTTCCCTTCATGAAGTATACCCACACTTTCCTTGTGTGGTCATCAATAAATGTCACATAATACCTATAGCCTCTCATAGACATGGTCTTCGTAGCACCCCATACATCTGAATGCACAACATCTAGTGCATTTTTGCTCACATTTATGTCATGTGGAAATAAATGTCACATAATACCTGTAGCCTCCCATAGACATGGTCTTCGTAGCACCCCATACATCTGAATGCACAACATCTAGTGCATTTTTGCTCACATTTATGTCACATGGAAATACATGCTTTGTTTGCTTTCCAAATTGGCATGCTTCACATATTTTCTCCATACCTTCAACTTTAAACTTTGGTAGCCCTATCACAATTCCTTTAGTCTACATAGACTTCATTCTCTGCACATTCACATGTCCAATTTGATTATGCCAAATGTCTGTGTCTGCAACAATTCCTAGACCATTTGCAAACATCACAGCACTCACTTCAGGCATGTTTACATTCAATGTAAACATTTTGCCCACTCTGTTGTCTTTTGCAACCAACCTACACTTGTCTTTAAAGTCTCCAACATAACAACCACCATCAGGGTTAAACCGAACCTGCAAACCTTGGTCAATCATCTGGCCAACTGAAACCAGATTCTTTGTTATGTTTGGAACATAAAGTACATCTACAAGGTACTTCACTTTGCCATCCTCCATAGACAATGGCAGTCTCTAGAGAGAATGGTTGTCACAGAGCCTATCATCCCACTGGCCGCATATCACCCATGATCTCACCAACCATGCCAGTGGTGTAAGTGTGGGGTCTATCCCCCAGGTGGGTCATCAGTGTCCACCGCCTCACTAGATGAGCTCGATATCTCAACAAAAGTGTGTTATGACCTTAGTTACAATATTCACTTATATACTTGCCCACCATTTCACACTCTCATTAATGTTGGACCTCATACTTGACCGGCCATAACCATGCCCATGAGCCTCTCCTTATGTACAAACTCAAGCCCCTTTCATTACAGCCATTAGTTGGGTCTCTATAGTGTGATGCCCTACTTTTATATTTTTAGAATCAAACAACCGCTTATAATAATCACTTTGAAGTTTCATTTATGAGGCTAGATAGTAGCTAGAGATGGTTTCACCAAAGTGATAGTGTGTTGAGACTAAGGTTATAATGCAAGGAATGCTTTTTGTTCCATCTTAGTTTAGATCAAATTGGACTAACCTTAATATTACCCTTGTCTTAACTAAAAAATTTGACTAGTCGCAAAAATATTTCCTCACTACTTGAGTAGGTTTTTGCATTATGCTTAAATTTTAATGAAAATCCAACCATCCATCTCTCTCGTGTCTTGCACTCTCTTGTGTGTGTGTGTTTGCTTTGCAAGAAACTCAAGCTCTCCATCTTCCCCACATTATCTTTATGGTATCAAAGCTTTGGTTTGTGTGAAAACTAAGGAGGCAAGCAAGAGGCAAGAACAAGAAAGCAAGGAAGTGGTACATGGGTAAGAGAATCATTATCTCTTCCCCTTTCTTATTTAGGTACAACAACCCCTCAATAACTTTGAGAGCTACACATCTTTAATTGAGTACCTATCTTCGTAGGCTTAGAGGTTCCTATGTAGTACATAATACTTTGTACTACTATTTTGTAGCTAAAATCATGTTTCAGGTGCAGTTCAATCTCCGTTCGATCACTATAAAGTATGTTCGAACAATTTAAGATGTTTTGGTTGAGAACTATCTCTGGTCAAAATCTAGCTATTACAATGCAACAGTGCATTTTGGGAGTGTAAACAGTGTTTGCACATGTATTTTTGATATTGGGTGTGTGTATATGTACTCTGGTCATATCTGGTAGCATATAGGTTGTGTTGAAGTACTGCTGAGTAGCAGTCACATAAGATATTGCTATGTTACAGGTTGCATATAGAAATTGTCTTTTTGTAGGTTTCTGATTGTTACAGGCAAACATGTTTGATGGACTCAATCAGATTGTCAATGTGAGAAGCAAACAAGAAAAACTTCTATGAATAACCAATTTCCTAATGGATAAAGGATTTTGGGACTATGTTGAAGGAGACAATGAGGAGCCTCCAGAGTTGAAGAGAATGTCACTATAGCAGATATAAAGGAATTCAAGGACTAAAATTAGACTGCAAGAAAGTTCATGTATTGGCTTTCAATCAATGTCATAGACATGATGATAGGACACATACAGGATGCCAACATTCCAGTAGTTGTGCGGTAAAATTTAGTGTGGATGTTCCAGACCAACACAAAGGCAAGGAAATTGCAACTAAAACAAGAGATGCATGGTAGAATCTAGTGTAGATGTTCCAGACCAAAACAAAGGCAAGGAAACTGTAACTAAAACAAGAGCTTCATATACGGTGAAAAAGAAAAGCATGTCTATCAATGAATATGCTTTAAAGATCAAGGAAATTATTGAATCCCATGGGTCTATCAATGTATTGGTGCAAGATGATGATTTGGTGAGTGTCTGTTTGAATGGGCTTGCCAAAGAGTACAAGGAATTTAAGACCTCCACTGCAGTTAGAGAGAATGTTCCCAAATTTTGGGACTTGGTGTCTATGCTAATCATAAAAGAAAAGACTCTGGGTGAGGACTCTTCTTCACAAAGCAAGAATACATCAAAACATTCCTTCTACTCTAATCCAAGTAGAGGTAGAGGTAGAGGTCATGGTCAAGGCCATGGTGGTGGCCGACAAGGAAACCAAAATTCTGGACAACAATAGTCCGACGATTCACAATAGAGTAGCAATCATACATTGGTGGAAGAGTCTAGAGGCAGGGGGAGAAAAAGAGGCCAAGGTGGTTGACAAATGAATCAAAGTGTAAATAGCATAGAGTACTATTATTGTGGACAAACCACAGTACATGGCAAAGGACTACTGTAAAAGAAAAATGACATTAAAAGTGAAAAGTTGCAGCAAGGCAACTATGTATAATCTAGTAAGGGTGGTGAAGCGAGCATCTGTTTGTGATGAAAAACATGCTTAGTTCCACAACAAAAGATGTGTCAGAGGATCACAAAATATATGGTATGTGGATTTTGGCACCTCTAACCACACATGACCAGTTAGGTGAGTGGTTTTTAGAGATATGCAGAAAATGGAAAAACCAAGTTATGTAGAAATGGGTGATGATATTGTGCATCCCATTGCACATGTTGGTAAAGTGCCATTGTCTATGCAAGATGGCAAAATGAAGTACTTGCCAGATATACTTCATGTTCCGAATATTACAAAGAACCTGGTACTTGTTGGAGAGATGATTGAGCAGAGTCTACAAGCGAGGTTTAATCCTCAAGGATATTTTGTGGAAGACTTCAAAAATCAGTGTTGCTTGGTTGCAAAGGGTAACAGAAATGGTAGGATGTTTACTTTGGATGATGTGAACATGCCTGAGGTAAAGGCAGCCATGTTTGTGTATGGAACAAGTGTCATGTTTGGATACCTAAGGTAAAGGCAGCCATGTTTGTGCATGGAACAAGTGTCATGTCGTAGATATCGACATATGGCATAAATGCATTGGTCATGTGAATATACAATGACTCAAGTTTATGCAGGCCTAAAATATTGTTGCAAGTTTGCCAACGTTAAGGTTGATGGTATGCATAAAGTATGTGAAGCATGCCAGCTTGGTAAGCGGGCCAAACATGCTTTCCCACATGTAAATCATGTCAGTGTGCAAGGCCATTAGATGTTGTACATTCAGATGTATGGGGAATGACCAAGACTGTAACAATTACTGCATGTTGTAGGTACTATATGTCACATTAATTGTTGATGACCAAACTAGGAAAGTGTGGGTTTACTTCATGAAGGAGAAAAGTGAGGTGTTTGCTCACTTTTAGAGATTTAAAGCCTTGGTTGAGAAGGAAAAGGACATGCAATTAAAATGCTTAAGATGAGCTGGTGGGGGAGAGTATTTCTCCAATGAGTTCAGCGATTTCTTGAGAAAGCAAGAATCAAAAGATAGTTTACATGTAGGTATACTCCATAACAAAATGGTGTTGCAGAAGCAGAAAGAAAAAATAGCCACATTGCAAGTGGCAACATGCCTTGATTGGCTGAAAAAAATATGCCACTTTTTTTTTAGAAGAAGTAGCAGCACAATTGCTGTGTACATTATGAATAGGACATCCACTACAGTTGTTTATGGCATGATGCCTGAATAGAAGTTTATAGGCATAAGACCAAATGTGTCTCACTTGAAAGTGTTTGGGTGTATTGAATATGTTTATGTTCCTGATGAAGCTGAGGTATTTCTTGGGCATAGAAGTGGTGAGATCACCTCATGGCTTTTTGTTATTGCAAAGGAAGTATGGCTTGGACATGTTGTCCAAGTATGGTATGGCAGGCTGTAAGTCTATTTCAGTGCCATTCGTGTAGAATACAAAGCTTTTCATAGATACAAGTGAGATTTTGGAGGACCCCACTACCTACAAGTGCATAGTGGGTAGCTTAATCTACATGACCATTACTAGTGAGCTATGCCTTTGGACTTGTGAGTCAGTTTATGCAGGCCCCTAGGAAGCCACACTTAGATGTGGCTAGAGCGATTCTCACGTACATAAAATCCATACTTGATTATGACTTTTCTATGAGGTTGGTACAAAGATACAACAGCTACATGGGTACACATATGCTAATAGGGCTGGTAGTGTTACAGATAGGAGATCTACCAGTGCTCTCCATGGCTCCCTCCTGATTGCTCTCTACCTAGCTACTGGATCTCTTCTTAGGTGACACAAGAAGAGGTGGAGTGAGCCCCTAGCAGCTTCACATCAAGGAGTTAACCCTCTTAGGTTTGGCCAAGTGCAACTCTCTGGACTCGACCCTTTCATGCTTCTTTCTTCTCTTATTTTTCTCTCTTGTGTGATAAAAAAAAAGTGCTAAATGTTAAAGCCGAGAGCCATGCATTGAAGGTGGAGAGCAGAGTATTGAATGTTGAACACTGAAAGCCACACACTCATCAATGCAGAAAGAAAAGGGCTAAGCTATATACAAGGCAAAACTGACTGACGTAGCTAAATTGGCTAACCAAGTGAAGTCATCTTATGATACAGACGTCAAATGCTCAAGAGGAATGTTGAGAAGCTGATAGACGTAGAAGTCCAATGTCAAAAGAAAGCTAAATGATTAAACAACAACATCAAGAGTAGTACCAAATGAAAAACTTTGATGAACGCTGAGTGAAGAGTTAGTGTGGGAGTGAGCCTTGAATGTACAATAGTATTAACAAAAAATGACGCCAATGCACAAAATAAGGCAAAACCCTAGATCTGAGTAAAAGTGCACAGAGCAAGATCTTACCCAGAACATGCGATAGTGCTAGATGAAGACCAGCATGAGCTAATGCTAACGAGTGAATAACATCAAGGCCAACAGCCATCGCCGATGGTCAAGGTGAGTGCAGAAACAAAATGAGAGCATTGAAATGTTTGCTCTGAAACTTGCGTTGTGCGACATTGATTAGCTACTAAGAGCCATTGGCTTAGAAGAAAAACTCTAAACCCTAGGCACTGTCTTCAAGACAACAAGGCTCTGATACGAATGTTTAGAATCATAGACAAAACACACACATGAGCTTAGAGAGTGACAAAGATGATAGCAATAGTTGGAATGTACTCTATTGATAATGATCGAGTGGAGTACAACTCTAGTAGCCCTAGCACTAGGGTTGACGTGGCTTGCTAACACACTAAGGGTGTGTTTTCAGGGAAAAACCCTTGCCCACCACATAAAAAGTGCACATGATCAGCTCTATTCACCTGAACTTCTTGAAGGAAAAAGGCTAACATTCACATACCTTGTGCATTCCACCCACTTTAAACTTAAGAAACCCTATAACTATGCTTTGGGCCTGCATATTTTTGAGCCACTCAATATTGACATAACCAATATGCTTATGCCAAATGTCAATGTTTTCAATCACACTCATATCATGTGAAAACATTATAGCCTTTACTTTTTAGGCATGTTTACATCTAATATAAACATTCTAGCAATTCAGTTTTCCTTTACAATGATGTGGCATTGGTTATTATTGAAGTCTTCTACATAACAACCATGAGGATTAAACCTCACTTGGAGACTCTGCTCATTCATCTATCTAAAAACCAAGCTTTTTAATAATATTAGGAACATGAAGTACATTAGCTAGGTACTCCATTTTTATATCCTACATAGATAATATCACCTTACCAACATGCACAATATCATCACTTGTTTCCACATATCCTAGTTTTTCCATTTTTTGCATATCCCTAAACCATTCCATGACTGGTCATGTGGTTAGAGGCACCCAAATCAATGTACCATGCAGTCATAAAACTAAGCATATGCTACTGAATCACTTCTATGTTTGACTTACTTGCTTGAAGATGTATGATTTCCCTTCTCACTTTTGATGTCATTTTTCTTTTTGTAGCATTCCTTTGCTATATGATTTGGTTTGCTACAGTAATAGCACTCCATGCTTTGGTTTTGTTTCCATCCACCGTAGTCTCTCTAGCTTCCCCCACCTCTAGAGTAGCCTCTTTTACTTGTTTGTACAATAGATTCTTGTTGTTATTTCTATCCATGACTTTGGTTTCCAAATTGGCTTGCACCTCTGCCTCTAGTTGATGATCTACCTTTACCTCTACTTATTTCATGTAGAATGCATGGTTCTATATATTTCTAGAAGATGATTTACTCCCAACATTTATCTTCTCAGTGATAAATAAGGACTATAAGATCTTCAAAGTTTGGGAAGTCTCGCGACGACGAGTTTGAATAGATGTCCAAAATTAGTCATACTCTTTGCCAAGCCCATTTGTGACCCGACACCAAGACGTCGTTATTTGTAGGAGATCTAATAGACATGAGTCATTTGCAAGCCCTTTTACTTTCAATAAGTAATCACTTAATCTCATCTTTCAATTATATCTTTCTTGCCTTTGTAATTATGCCTATACAACTCAACCAAGGTACCCATACATCCTTAGGTATCGTTGCATCTTGTATATGACTAATCATAACATCTGACACAGTAACGAATAGCTAGTATATCATTTTGCTAGCTCTCTCATGCCATGACTTAAAAGCCTATGCCTATTGAGGAGTGACATTTTCTTGTAGAATCTCTAGCTCCTCGTCGTCACCAACTGAAATAAACTCCCAGTATCCTTTTCCCATGAGGAAGTTTCTCATCCTGAACTTCCATATACTCAAAATTTGTTCTTATCTAGCTTCTCACTCATAATCTATGACAAGTTATCAGACATTTTTACTTGTAGCAACTTACCAAGTGCTTGCAAAAAACTTATGGCCTTGCACCAAATCTACAATCTCCACCACAGTGGTATTGTAAGCATGTTATACTATGACTATATGTGAACTAATCACATAAACAAACATCTACCACAACAACTTGTAAATATTAGATCCTCTACACAGACTACTGTGTAACCAAAGTTTTGCTGCAACTTTACAACAAACCAAAAATTAGACATACACAGCCAAAATTGGCACTTTCATAGAGTCCCTACAAAAAATGTGTAGAGCCATGTAAGATTCCTCCTCAGCCTGAATAATGAATAAGCTTTTACCTCAATCCCCTATAATCATTCCCTATTTCGAAATACAAGAAAATATTATTTTTCCTTATTTTTGCCTAGAGAGAGGAAAAATTCTAGAGAGAGATAATTCAATATTGAGATAATTTTAGATATAAAAATTCTCCTAATATCTAAAATATATTTCCCTGAAACAAAAGTTTAAAATAAATTATCCAATGTGCATTAGGAATCAATTAAAAATGATATAAGGGACCTTAGCCTAAGGGTCTAGATTTTTAGAAATTTTTGGATTATGGTCCAATTAAGGTTCCTATGGGCCAATAGGATTAATCCAAGTGTTAGGATGAGATAAATTCAAAGACTAAAAGAAAATACCCAAAAATTAGTAAATTCTCACATAAGATGAAGAGTTGACTAAGTATAAGGTTTATTAGTTAAAAATTAAGAGATGTTACTAAAAAAAATGAGATATTTTAAAAAAATGATGAATTTTTGACACCTTGTAAGGAGAGGGAGACCTTTGAGGTAGGCGCCTCCTTCACATGTGTGGGAGGGTTTTTAATTCAAAAAAATTGTGATATTTTTATCTCTCCTCTCTCCTGGATCAAACTGGATCAAAAGGGGACCCGAAATGGTCCAAATCTTGTCCAAATTCCATCAAACTGAAGCTAAAAATGTGAATCAGGATGCAAATAAATGATATAGGATGTGAATGAATGTGATGACATGTGAATCGGGATATAAATGAATGATATAGGATGTGAATGAATGATATAGGATATAAATAAATGAATCAGGATGTAAATGAATGATATAAGATGTAAATGAATGTGTTAGAATGTGAATCGGGATGTGAATGAATGATATAGGATGTGAATAAATGTGATAGCATGTGAATGAATGATAAGGGATGTGAATGGATGTGATGCGATGTAAATCGGGATATGAATGAACGACAAGGGATGTGAATGAATGTGTTAACATGTGAATTGGGATGTGAATGAATGAAATGTGATGTGAAATGGATGTGATAAGATGCGATGTAAATTGGATAGATGTTAATGTATGTGCAGTGATGAGATGTATGGGTAGATGCAAGTGGATGAGATCTTATGAGGATAAATGAGGAAATAAGTGATGAGATAGAAAAAGATGTGATTAGATGAGAAGTGATTAGATGAGAATGGGAATACTTATGAAATGAATGTGGATTGATGTGGATGATGTGGATGGATGTATGGATGATGTGGATTGATGTCGATGGATGTATGGATGATGTGGATAATGTTGATTGGCGTGTGTATGATGAGTGAATGATGTGGATTGATGTGGATGATGTTGATTGGCGTGTGTATGATGAGTGAATGATGTGGATTGATGTGGATGATGTGGATGGATGTATGGATGATGTGGATTGACGTGTGGATTGATGTGGATGAATGTATGGAAGATCTGGATGGATGTGTGGATAATGTGGATTGATGTGGATGGATGTATGGAGGATGACGTAGATTGATATGGATGATGTGGATGGATGTATGGATGATGTGGATTGATGTGTGGATGATGCGATTGGATGTGTTTTGATGTGGGAATGATGTGATGTGATAGGGATCGATGAAAAAAAATTGTGGGAAGATGAGAAAAGATGGGGACTAATGTGAAAGAATGTGGAGTGATGAGAAAAGATGGAAATATTGTTGGAACTGTATTTTTATGTGAAATCTGTTTTTAAATGACTGTTTTATGTCAAGAATACTGGGAAAGCATTTTGATCGTCTTGTGAATGAGGTCGTGGAGACCTATTTGTTAAAGTTGCAACTGCTCATGACGGAGAGTCAACGGAGGACGTCTCGCGTAGCAAGGTCGGCCCAGGTCTTGACCAGCCTTGATTTAAATAGTGAGCTTCCGGTACAGCAGATGAGGGACCAAGGAAGCGGCCTATGAGTGAAGTGCTAGGTGACCTACAAAGGATCCTAGAGGGTGCTGACCATACGGTGCTCGGGCTCTGGGTCGCCGAAGATACCCACAAGTACGTTGGGGAAGATATTGGAACAAGGAGTAAGAGTTGTTTTCTGAATTCGGGCATGGATCTGGTTTATTAACCTTGCTGGTCCTCAACGGATGAGTCCATGGCTCTTTTATATGGATCTGTTGGTTATTCTTGCTGATCTTCAACGGAGACTCCATTTTTGTTAAAGTGAATACTTGCCGGTTACTATGAGCTAGGAACTATCGAAAAGGCCCCTGAGTGGATAGGTGGTGAGCGTTCTGGTTGCCAATGATGCCATAGGTACACCGATGAAGGAATGTTTAGAAATAAGGATTCAACTGGATAATTAGAGGATTATGATTAGTGACACTATTGTTTCATTAAATGATTGTTTTAAAGACTGTTGAATCTGTGAAAAAGGCAATTTCATATTGGGTGTGTAAGTGGTGTGTCTAGTTTTAAGTTTGCATGAATTTCTGGCTAGGGGGCTTGGAAACTCTTTTCCCTGGTACCCGGGACAAAACCTAACCAAATTCCTAATTGGATCCCATCACTAGAGTGGTTGGACGGTTGGCTATTAACCCATGGAATTGGATGGGGTTAGGCTGGATTGATGGATCCCTAAAATGAGACTAAATTTCTGTTGGTACGATAGATGAAGTAAATCTCGAATAAAAATTGTTCTATGGAAAAGAATCAACGGCTGTGCCTCTCAATGAGGAAAAAAGCGTTGGTCTCTATGATCCAAGTGCAATCTTCCCTTCATCTGACTATGGGCTTATGGGTTTGGTCGTCACATCAATTCAGTTAGTTAAGGCTTTTGACTACGTTAGAGAAAAGTTATCCTGGAGGAATCGCCCGTGCTTTCCGGGCAAGGGAAGTTTTTCCGTGTTCGGTTTTGGAAGAACTGATAGATTAGTCTCTTGTCTGGATATCCGTGGGCGAGGCCCCGAGTGTGGGACCCTGCCCCGTGCAAGAAGTGCTACTTCCGCTGCTAGCACCCTGAAATTTGTTGCGCAGTGGGGTCATGGATCTTATAGGTGGTATTAGAGCAAATTGGCTAATGAGGATCAACCGAGAAGCCAAAAATGTCAAAAATTTATTAAGAAGCAGTAAAAGGTTATAATTGCGTGAAAAAATTCATACAAATTGATATTCAAACTGAAATTCGTAAATTAGTAATTGGGTCTTCAGATGGAAGTACCGCAATTGTATGGAATCCCTGACTTGCTTCTTGAGACCTAGACATGATGGTATTTACCTTATAGTTCCAAGGACCGTGACTACCCATATATACCGAGGGTATAACTGCAGCTCTTTTACTGACAGTATATACGAGTAAATCTAAGACTTGAAATTATAAGCATTAATACTATCCAGATGATGAATTTGAATGTGGTTGATATGATTTTAAATTCTGGTTGAGAGCCGATGAGTTGAATTGGATTCTGATTGAAAAATGAAGATTCCTGAATTTTGGTTGAAATGTAATAAACTAAGCAAAACCACAATGAGGATGAATGGAACAAGTCCCTGTGTGATGATGTTCGTAGCTGGAATGACATTAATGACTTTAGCAAATTAGTGGATTGTGCTGGCAGATTGCTGCTGTTAACACTTGACCCAGTGGATCAAGTTAAGGGATGTCAAATTAAAAATCTATATAATTGAAAATTTCCATGAAGGACTATTCAGATAGAAATTTTGGTCTAATGGACCATTATTGTGATAAGGATTGAATGTTACGATCTGAGTGAATTATTATATCTGATGATGAGTTTTATATAAAGGATCTTTATCCCAGGATTCTGTTAGGTTCACCAGACTATAAGGAACCCCAGAATCAGTTGGATCTTAAAGAAAAGAGTTCTCCTCTAATTTTGCGAGATGAGGACATCTCGCATTTTTTAAGTGGGGTAGGATGTAAGATTCCTCCCTTTGGCTTTTGAGGTGTGCAGGTGTAAGAACCTCCCCTTCTGATCTTATAATTATTCCCCTCTCTGAAATAAAAGAAAGATCTTGTTTTACCCTGTTTTGGCCTAGAGAGAGAGAATGTTCTAGAGAGAGATTATTCCATTTTTAGATATTTTTGGATGGAAAAATATCTCTTCTTATTAAAATAAATTCCCCCGAAACAGAAGTTCAAAAAGAAATTCAAAAGGTGCATTAGAAATAAATTATAATCTGTTCAAAAGGCCTTAGCCTAAGGGTCCAGATTTTTTTAAAATTTTAGATTAAGGTTCTGAGGAGACAATTAGATTAATCCAAATGTAGGGAGGAGATAAATTGAAGAAATAAATAAAATCCTCCCAAAAATGAGTAAATACTCACATAAGATGAAGAGTTGACTAAGGACAAGGTTATTAGTTAAAAAAGAAGAGATATTTAGAGGAAATGATGCATTTTTGACATCTTAGTGTGGGGGAATTCCCCTCATGAAGGAGGCACCTAAATGACATGTGTGGATGAGTTTTAAACTCACAAATAATGAGATATTTTTATCTCTCCTCTCTCTTGTTTCAACTAGATCCAAAAAAGTAGGCTAAATTGACCTAAAAATGGTCAAAAATTGACCAAACTGATTTGAAAAATTCTAGAATCAGTTTGCTTGGTTAGAGGCTCACTTTTTCCTCTCTCTTGTTTCAACTAGATCCAAAAAGTAGACTAAATTGACCTAAAAATGGTCAAAAATTGACCAAACTGATTTGGAAAGTTCTAGAACCAGTTTGCTTGGTTAGAGGCTCACTTTTTCCTATAAATGAAGCCTCCCCCTTTGTAAATGGTTAATAGTGTTTTATGCACTATTACTCTACTCCTCCCCAGAGCCAAAAACAATTCACATCCTATAATATCATTCATTTACATCCTGATTCACATGACATCACATTCATCTATTCGTTAACATTTATCTGATTCACATCACATCTCATCACATCTATTTACCTCTCATTCTCATCACACTTCTATTCTCAATTCATTCTCATCTATCTGATTCATATCACATCTTATCACATCTATTTACCTCTCATTCTCATCACTTCTATTCTCAATTCATTCAAATCTATCTGATTCATATTACATCTTATCACATCTATTTATATAATGTAAGAAAATTCTTATTTTTGATATATAAAGATTCTTTACGCATCTATTTATGCATAAGAACAACTTCAGTGGGAAATAACACTTTTATAAAAATCTGTTTATGCATCTATTTATGCATAAATTCAATTTTAAGAAGAATAACACTTTCAAAATAAAAATAAGTCTTTCATGCATCTTTCTATGCATAAATTCAATTTTAATGAGAATAACTCTTTTGAAATAAAAATAAATTTCTTTATGCATCTTTCTATGCATAAAATCAAAATTAATGAGAATAACTCTTTTCAAATTAAAAAAAATTCTTTATGCATCTTTCTATGCATAAAATCAAAATTGATGAGAGTAACACTTTTGGAATAAAAATAAATTTCTTTATGCATCTTTCTATGCATAAAATCAAAATTAATGAGAATAACTCTTTTGGAATAAAAATAAATTTCTTTATGCATCTTTCTATGCATAAAATCAAAATTGATGAGAATAACACTTTTGGAATAAAAATAAATTCTTTATGCATCTTTCTATGCATAAAATAAAAATTGATGAGAATAACACTTTTGGAATAAAAATAAACTCTTTCTGCATCTTTCTATGCATAAAATCAAAATTGATGAGAATAACACTTTTGGAATAAAAAAAATTCTTTATGCATTTATTTATGCATAAATTCAATTTTAATGAATGTAACACTTTTATAATTAAAAATTTCTTTTTTGCATAAAAATCAATATTGATGAAAGTAACACTTTTATAATTAAAAAATATATTTTATGCATCATTTTATGCATAAAAATCAATATTGATGAAAGTAACACTTTTATAATAAAACAAATTCTTTTATGCATCATTTTATACATAAAAATCAATATTGATGAAAGTAACACTTTTATAATAAAATATTATTTCCAATATACATCTTTCTATGTATAGAATTTAAATCTAATGAAAATCACTCTTTTATAATAAAAAGAAATTATCCAATATGCATCTTTCTATGCATAGAATTTAATTTTAATGGAAATAACACTTTTATAATAAAAATATTTCTACTATGAATTTTTCTATGCCTAGAATGAAAATAACACTTTTAGAATACACAAACGGTGGGGATTACTCTTTTTGAATAATAAAAGATAAAACTTATTTCACAAAATTTAAGAAAATTTTGCCATAACCTCCTTTGTATGGTTGATCATTTTTCAATTTTTTCTATCCTCAAGTTACTTAAAAATTATCCCAAATGGTTTAAAGCATTCTAAACTAATCAAATTCCACTTTTAAAAGAGAAACAATATGAAAAGTTTAATTCTAACAATTTGGTTACTTATCTAGGATAAAGAAAGGCTGAAGTTAAGAATGAAGAGAGGGGGAAAGCCTTTCCAACAAGGCATAACATCATTTTTTTATTTTAAAGAAAATAAAAATTAGAAAACCATTAAAAGGAATAAAGAAAAAGTGGGATTTCTAGCTTACATGAATTTCTATGAGCTTTCCTTTGGCTTGATGGTTTGAGGATTCTACTCTTGTTTGCAACAAGAGTGGCCACGAATTCTTTTGAAGAGGAAAAGGTCAAAAACTAATGAGTTATCAATAAATTCACTGTTTTTGGCTCTGGGGAGGAGTAGAGTAATAGTGCATAAAACACTATTAACCATTTACAAAGGGGGAGGCTTTATTTATAGGAAAAAGTGAACCTCTAACCAAGCAAACTGATTCTAGAATTTTCTAGATCAGTTTGGTCAAATTTTGACCATTTTTAGGTCAGTTTAGCTTACTTTTTGGATCTGGTTGAAATAGGAGAGCGGAGAGATAAAAATATCTCATTATTGTGAGTTTAAAACTCATCCACACATGTGAAATAGGCACCTCCTTCATGAGGGGGATTCCCCCACACTGAGGTGTCAAAATGCATCATTTCCTCTAAATATCTCTTCTTTTTTAACTAATAACCTTGTGCTTAGTCAACTCTTCATCTTATGTGAGTATTTACTTATTTTTGGGGGTATTTTCTTTATTTTTTCAATTTATCTCCTCCCTACATTTGGATTAATCTAATTGGCTCCTCAAAACTTTAATCTAAAGTTTTTAAAAAATCTGGACCCTTAGGCTAAGGCCTTTTGAACAAATTATAATTTATTTCTAATGCACCTTCTGAATTTCTTTTTGAACTTCTATTTCGGGAGAATTTATTTTAATAAGAAGAGATATTTTTCCATCCAAAAATATCTAAAAAATGAATAACCTCTCTCTAGAACATTCTCTCTCTCTAGGCCAAAACAGGATCTTTCTTTTATTTCAAAGAGGGGAATAATTATAAGATCAGAAGGGGAGATTCTTACACCTACACACCTCAAAAGCCAGAGGAGGAATCTTACACTTGGCTTGCAAAACCTAGAAGTTTACCCAATTACTCTAAAAAAGTTTTGTATATCATTAAATTTTAGTACGCTAGTATGGAGGCCTTCTAACAACTTGCAACAACTCCAAGCTAGCCAAACACCACTTTAGTAACTTGCAACAACTCCAAGCTAACCAAACACCACTTTAGTATTGGTCAAGGGAGGACATGTCAAGGGTATGCTAAGATAAATGTTACAAAATCTAGTCAGGGGAGCTTTTGCTTTCCACGCTTGGTAAAAAGAAGGTCCTAGGGACCTTTGATGAATGACTTTCCTTACATAAATGTTCACAAACATACCTACTTTATGCCTATCAACAAACCTCCACTAATTTCAACATCATATGATGGGCTCAAAAATCCATAGATTTCTAAGTGAACTACTACTATGGAGAAGGCCTTCTTATAATCTTTTTTCAGTGATGAGCATCTACTCTACTGGGGCAGGAATGTTATTCTAGTTATTTCTCACCCTTGTAGTATCAAGTCTCGACCAAAACTAGGATATTTGGAAGGGTTAATGGTGGCTAGTTTCCTAGCTAAACCGATATGACACTCATGTGACTTTTGATGCCTGGTGAAAACAAGCCCTTTCACCCACCAAAAGCTCACATGCTTGTATAAACTTGCTAACTAATTCCCAAAGATGATGAGTATCAAACCTCCATAGATTTTGAGATCATTAAATGTATTTTTTGGCTCAATTAAATTGTCTAACAATGGAATTGACATGTCAAGATCTAGTACAAATCTTCTAAACGGTATTAAATCTTATGCCATTGTGAGCACCTTAGGTCTCTCTTCCAAGCTCAAACTCAATTTTTTGCATGCAAATCTAAGGGTGGGCAACTAGATGACACCCCTGGCTTCTAGGTTTTCACATCTAAAGAAAATTAATTACATCGTATGCCATTGTGAGCACCTTAAGTCACTCTACCAGGCTTAAACTCAAATTTTTTCATGCAAATCTCATGGTGGGACAACTAGAAGCCACCCCTACCTTCCAAGTTTCCACACTTCAAGAAATAGTACCCTTCCACTGCTCAAACGTTGGCATGCTAACACACAAATGTTAAAAAGTATGTGCACATTAGACATATCAAACCTCCATCCAATCCAACATCATGTGGTATGTTTTTTGAGCTCTTAAAGTGACCCCTGGATAGAGGTTTTTCTTATACGTTTGGTCTAGGATAGTCACATGGATGTCAGATAGATACATGAACTTGAACAATTGTTAATCTACATGAAATTCATTGTGGTACCAAGTCTAGGGCCAATCCAGATGTAGTAGACATGTCAAACAAGGCCAAAGAAAATTTATGGGACTTAAATTCTATAAAGGACACATCTTGAATAGCCTAGACAAACTTGTTTCCATGCCTGGTGAAAAAGGCCCCCTCCCATGCTTAGATTTTGGTGGAGTTTCACACAATGCTTGAAGGATGTCTAGACTTCCATCATATGAAACCCCCCATCAAACTGACATGGTTTGCATCATCTTCATGTCATTAGATATATGCTAATGGCACATATTAGCACACCTAGCTCAAAAACCTAAAAGTTTTTCCATCTGATCAAAACAAGGGTTGGATGACCTCAAAAGTATGGCTTTTTGCAGTGATTTTCCTTATTGAGGTTCACATGTACAAAAGATCTTCTCTTCATCTAAAGTAAATTACCTACAATTTTTAGCAAAACCTAGATTTATGCATTCTTGAAAGAAATTGTACATACAATGATTATTTCTTTTCCCGTCCAACCATAAACATAGTCAATTAGACTCACAATGCTTACATATTTGGTTTGACTATTTAGAATCCACACTACTCTGCCAACGTTAAATCACATTTTTACAACATCAATAGAATACTTATCCATTTTCCCCAATGTAGGTGGCACCAGCGGGATACCTATACGCCAAGTACCATTCTAGGAAGTAGGCAACTTTTTTTCTAGGATTTTTAGAAGGTCTAATCAAATCTAATGTTGCTAAGACATGCATTCTCCTCATCAAGGTCTATGGGCATACCATATTTCACTCCAATTGAACACTAGGTCAAGGGAAGCCTAACAGCCAAAAGAGTGACGGGTAAATTAATCATAATTAATGTGGTTAGTTATTATTTAATGCTTAATCCCAAGTACCCAATGCATTTGATGACTCTTACACACTTTTTAGAATTTTTGGGATAGTTTTTATTTTTTTAATGGAATTTTTGGCTATATTTATAATTTGTTTGCTTTTATAAGTCTTTTATTAGCCAAAATATTTTTGACCCTCTTCAAAAGACTTAGGTTCATCTACACATCATGTAGAGAACTAATAAATTCAAACTCAATAATATCTACTGTGAACAATTGGTTCGAGCATCGAATCTGGTGGTTCTACTCTACAAAAGGAGCAAATAATTTGCTATCCTTGCAAGGTGCTTCTAACCCATCTAAGAATAACCCTAGATTCATTGATTTGTAGATATTTTAGCATTTATTTTATCTTCTAGTAATCCAAAGTTAGTGGATCAAATCCTTGAGAATTCCCCCCTTGGAATAAACAAGGATTAGTAGGCAAAATCTATTGAGAATTTACATAAACTAGCATAGGAAATAAACCATCAAACATATCTGGATAATTAGCATTATTGGAAACAGGGTTGCAAAAATGCGCGCACACACACACACACACACACACAATGGAGAAGCTCAAGGAAGCACAAAATGAGATGATATATAGATAATGAATGTGTGATATACAAAGATGATAAGTATAGTATGGGGAGAAAAACCTCCTAAAGAAGGAAAAAAGTTCCCCGCCTGGTCCTAGTGTATTCACACTAGTGATGTGTGTATTCATACACATCACTACCAAATATGTTTGCAAATCCCCCCTAGAGTGATGATGCAAACAAGGAGTGATCTGGCACTAGAAGTACGGAGATGTGCCAGGCTCTTTGGACTATGATAGAGAGCTCAATCCCCAAGGGAAGTAAGTTTAAAGCTTTCCAAAAAGATTCAAACTTCTCTCGTAGTTTAAAGATCTACAAAAAACTTCAAACTTTTCTTCGTGAACAAATCTACCAAGTTGTCCTATGTTGGCATATAAGCCAAGCTAATTTTCCCTATAGAGAGAATCTCTTCCTGATAGTACAACTCAATGTGCTTTGTGCAAGCATGAAAAACTGGATTCCTTTGCAAACTGCCATGGCGCTTTGACTGTTAGTGAAAGATGGTAGTGGATGACAATTCAAAACAGGGTTGTGCAAATGCACACACACACACATGGAGAAACTCAAGGGAGCACACAATGAGCTAATATGTAGATAATGAATGTGTGATGTACAAAGATGATAAGTATAACCCAAGATGGGTGTATACTGGCATGGGGAAAAAAAATCCTAAAGAGGAAAAAAGTGCCTTGTCTGGTCCTAATGTGTTCACACACCACTACAAAATATGGCTACAAATCCCCACTGGAGTGATGATGTGAACAAGGGGTGAGCTAGCACTAGAAGTACAAAGATGTGCCAGACTCTTTAGACTGTGAGACAGGGAGCCCATACTAGTCCCCAAAGGAAAGTAAGTTTGAAGCTTTTTGAAAACCTTCAAACTTCTCTCATGGGAGAGCCTTCCTAAATAAACCTGCCAAGTTGTCCTATATTGACACATAAGCCAAGTTGATTTCCCTTGTAAAGCATCTCTCCTGGACATAATGATAGTGAATCTCATGTGCTTTGTGCGAGCATGAAAAAATGGATTCCTTGCACTACCATAGCACTCTGACTGTCAATGAACATGGCTAAGGACTTGCCAAAACCCGAATTGCCCACAGCGAGGAGATGGAAATTGCTACCCATAGAGGTATGAAAATTTCTTGAAACAAAAACCAAAAAAGGATTCACAACCACCCAAAGCTACATAAAGTGAGGTTTGAACTAAGCCTCACGAAAAGGGAAAGAGGCCTAAAGATAGCCTAAACCCAGGATATAAAATAAAGAAACGAGGTCTAGCACCTCATATAAGGCAATTAGAAGTCAAATCAAAGAAATAAGAACCAATCCACTACCCAAAGATGAGAATCAAGCTCTTGTCAAGAGTCCTAGTAAACAACATGCTAAAAAGACCATGCTCCAAATTGTTAAGGTGTTGACTAGGTCTCTAGTTGACACTTAACCATGTCTTGTTAAACCCAAAAGAATTCCCCAAGCCAACAAGAAGAGGATTATCGATTTCTTTTTTAAGAGGAAGAGGCATTTTGTACCAAAACCAATCCATCAAACCATGATAAGAATAACTTAGAACAAGATGATATTGCTAGTCATCAATATCTAATTGAGAATGAGATTGAAAGATCTAAAGAGTTTGGGATGACATCTTATTTTAAATTTTCTGGGAGACACAATCCCATCTTAGGATGATGTAACCTCCATCATTGCACCTCTCCAATCTAATCATGACTTTTACATCAATTTTAAATCTTACATCAAAGGGCATTCCAATGCTACCATTAGGGAAAATGTGGACTCATTTTTGGGCCCTCTAAGAAATGCCAAGTCATCATTCTATTACAAAAATGGGGATTGTGGATAACTCTATCCATAGTACCTCAAAACTATATCATGTAACATATCATTTGGAAAGATCTTGACGATAGGATTCTAACGCACCAACCTCCGATAAATTTTGAGTTTTTATGCTCAAGTTATGGCCTCCCCACAAAAAGTAACCTCAAAAGTTCCGTAACGGAAGCCTCACCCTCATTGGTCCTTATGGAATATTCCCTAGAATCTCAAAGAGCTTAAAAGGCCCAAAAGTGAGTCCAAATTTTCCCTAATGACGTTGTGAGGAGCAAAATGAGCCCCTCCTAAGCATGGTGTATAGATATGGAAAATGTATAAAAGATGGTGTGTGATGAATCCAAGGTGTCAAGAGACGCATAGCAGCCAAATGTATAAGCGCAGGTGTGCTAAATCAAAATAGAAACTGTGCGATCAATCATGAAAGACGGCAGGCAATACAACAATCTAGAAGGAAGTCGAACGCGATGATGTGAGTTGAAGAGGCACAATTGAGATCATTTGACGGAACTCTCCAAGTTGTGGTGGCTAGAGATCACCAGAGAGAGAGGAGAGCACCAACTATAGTAGTTGAGTGGTCTCTTGCAGGTCTATTTTCATCATGGAATATGCAAGCTAGATTTCATGCAACTTTTTTTCAATTCAAAGTGAAGACAGTGCAATGCGAGAGGATTCGGATGGATCAGAGCAGAGGGAAGCAGCAGACTGGAGGATTGGCTCTAGGATGCGAGTTCCCTAAGTTCTCTGAGTAGAACCTCTGTTAAAGACATGATCCAGTTCAAAACTTTTTGACTGTAGCTACTTGTCAGCTGGTTGGTAGTGGATGAAGGTAATGCTGAGGAAATTTGTCACCAAGGTCTATCAGAGAAGGTCCCCAGAAGTTTTCAATGTTTTCTTCAATTGTCTTTAAAGCCCTAAGTCTTAGTGATGTTGAGAATATTTTTGTTTTTTTCAATGAAGAATATGGTGTGGAGAGCTTGAGTTTTGTGTGGTTTGATGGGATTTTGAGCCATGGTGCTATATTTGTGTTGTTTTCATTTGAGACTATGGAGGTTCAACCCTTGAGGATGCCAGTCTAAACTGTTTCTAAATCGGCATTTGTTGGGAGGGTACAGAGTCTATTCTGAGTTAGTTGAACCTCAAAATAGTTAGCTCGGGATTTTTTGTGATGGATTCTAGTTGGGTTTGAGTGTTTTGAAAGTATAGAGTTGTCAGAGGACACTAGACGAAGAATTTTGAGTCTACTAAATCAGTTTACTTTGTTTCTATCAACTAGGTCTGTATCAGTCAAGTCCATCCAGAAGGGTGTCAGTAGATGGCAGTTGGCTAGTTTAAAGTGGTTCTAAGGGTCAGAAGTTGAGTATAGATAATGTAGGAAGGTTAGAGAGCCTGGATGACATTTTCTTGACTGTGGGAAAGGGGAGGATTTCTGTGTTAGATTTCAGTTTGTTCTCAATCAGTTGGAGCTATTCATGTCAGATGATGATCAGAGGAGGGTCGATTATGCTATGAGAAGTGAATTTCAGGGTCATAGGAGCCTTAGGCTGATGTGGGCGGATGATTACAGGAATCAGGTGAGTCTGTTTATGTTGTGGACAAGGTGTCGAACTAGGTATGAAGTTCAGAAGGGAGTCATCTAAGGGGTGCTGACAAGTGCAATGATATATGGAGCTAGGCTTTGAGGTTTTCTAAGGACAATCTGTGAGCCTGGCGGATGGTTTTCTGACTAGGGTGAGTAGTCTGGTTTCGAATCAGGTTACAAGTGAAAATTTGAGCAGTTTTACGTTAGTTGGGAGTGATTTTGGTCAACTAGAAGTTAGCTGAGGTAAGGAGAGGCTTTTGGGTGGATGGTCAGAGCTTTTGGAGGTGAGAGATAACACGGGAGGACATGTGGAGGAAGCAGCTAGGCCATATAGGGAGGTGGGGAGGGTGTTGAGGTGTCAACAAGCAGCAGAGTTGGTTGGAGCCCTTGGAGCTAGGATTCTGGTGTCCCCCAGGTCTGATCCCACTGTGTCTTTTTCTTCTGTGCCTGTTGGTGGTGTAGTAGAGGCCATCACCTAGCTCCCACCACACATTATTTTGGTGCCCCCACCACTGAGGATCCAAAGGTTCTTGTTAAGGGCTTGGGTCAGCTGTTAGGAATCTGCTTGCTAAGCCACTCAAGACCTATGGCTGGACTTGGATATAAAGTGTTCAAAGGTGAGAAGGGAGAGGATGTCTCTCTATTCTTGAGGGGAGTTGAGATGGCAGCTTTGAAAAGAAACAGAGATGATGATGCTTTCAAGCTGAAGCTGGTGAGTTTGTTTTTAGAGGATGCAGCCATGGAGTGGTTTGAGTATGAGGCCACTGATACTGACAAAGGAAGTTGGAATGGGTTGAGAGAATCCCTGATGTTAAAATCCTAAGATCTCTCTAGATAATTGTTATGCATAAACATGCATAAATCAGGCATAAACTCATCCACTCGACCACCCCTGAGTCCAAGGGATGCACACATGAATTATAATGAAGTACATCATACCTTTACCTTGATGTCCCATACCATCAAGAGGTATAACTCCAATCCAGTAGCATGTAGCTATAGTGTGAAATGGTAGGTGAGTAGATATAATCCTCTATACAAGAGCACATCAGATCATAACCTAGCTTAATTTTCTTCTATCTTCTTCTTCTCTATTCAACCAACATAACATAAAGATAAGAGTGCACACTATATGGGTTAATACTCAACTACTACAACTCAACTACTACAACATACAAGCGGATGTGAACCCGACTAAATGAGCTAGCGCTATAACTATGCCAGTCTCTAGTAATCCAAAATGGCTATCACACAGCCTGTCATCCCACTGGCTGTATATCACCCATAATCTCACCAACCATGCTAGTGGTGTAGATGCAGAAGCTATCACCCAGGCGGGTCATCAATGTCCGCCCGTAGCACTAGTTGAGCTCGATATTTCAACACTCCTCCTTGAGCTTAACTCTACACACTGCACTCCAAGTAAGCTCCTAAACCTGTGGAGCTTCTCTGTGCCTAATGCCTTCATGAAGATGTCAGCCCACCTGATCCTCTGTGGTGACATATACCAGATCTACATCTCCTGGCTATAACCTTCTCCCTCACAAAGTGATAATGCACCTCAATGTGCTTTGTTCTAGCATGATATACTGGGTTACTAGCCAATTGTATGCTGCTCATGTTGTCACAATATATGACAATTGCCCTATCCACGGGCTCTCCCATGTCACCAAGTAGCTTTTGAAACCAAGCTACCTCACAAGTTGCCATAGCAGCACCCCTGTACTCTGCCTTTGTACTCTACAAGGCAATTGTTGGCTGCTTCTTACTGCTCCAACCCACAGCAGCACTCCCAAATGAGAACATAAAACCACTGGTAGATCTCTTGTCTGCATCTCTTGTCTGCAATACTACCAGCCTAATCAGCATCTGTGTACCCATGCAATTGTATCTCTGTAGTACTAGCCTCATAGAAAAGTCCCTAATCAATTATGGACTTTATGTACCTAAGGATCCGTCTAGCCGCATCCAAGTGTGGCTTCCTAGGGGCCTGCATAAACTAACTCACAAGTCCAATAGCATAGCTCAAGTCTCGCCTTGTAATCGTCATGTAGATCAAACTACCCACTATGCGCCTGTATGTAGCGGGGTCCTCCAAAAGCTCACTTGTATCTGCAGAAAGCTTTGTGTTCTGCTCCAATGGCACTGAAATAGGCTTACAGCTTGTCATACCATACTTGGACAACATGTCCAAGCCATACTACCTTTGCAATAGCAAAATGCCATGAGGTGATCTCACCACCTCTATGATGCCCAAGAAATACCGCAGCTCACCCAAATCCTTCATCTCAAACTTCTGCTTCAAAAGCATCGTGACATCATGTATGTCTGCATTACTATCACTAGTGTGATAATCAAGTCATCCACATAGATGACTAATAGCATGGTCCCTCTATCTATCTTTTTCACATATAGTGAGAAATCTGCATTGGATACCTGGAATCCAATGGTAACAAGATACTTCCCGATCTTGTTTGACCATGCTCTTGGTGCTTGCTTCAAGCCATACAAGGCTTTGCGTAACCTGCACACAAAATCTGGATGTGCATCACTCTCATAACCTGGTGGCTACATCATGTGCACTTCTTCTTAGAAATCACCATGCAAGAAAGCATTCTTTACATCCATTTGATGTAAAGACCAACCCTTCGCTCTGCAGCCATAGCAATGACAACTCTCACGGTTGCCATTCTTGCAACCGGGCTGAATGTCTCCTCATAGTCTATGCCATAAGTCTGCGCATAGCCCTTGGCATCCAATCTTGCCTTGTACCTGCTCACTGAACCATCAGCATTATGCTTGACTTTATACACCCACTTACATCCAATTTCCTTCTTTTCCTTAGGCAAAGGCACTAACTCCCATGTTGCATTTGCATCCAATGTTGCCATCTCCTCATCCATGGCATCTTCCCATTTCTTATTTCCAATTGCTTTCTCAAAACAAGTGGGCTCAACCTCCTATATTGCTTTTACCATGTAAGCATAATGATGGCTATATATCCATTATTTCTCAACCTGTCTCAACAAGGTATCTAACCCTCGTAGACCTGCATACACTTGGATTACCTCCAGGTGTCCTCAAAACAGCCCTGGTTCTCCTTACGTAAACTAGGAGTAACCATAGATTTCTATTAAATCTCTGAAAGTGAGCAAACACCTCACTTTTCTCCATTAGGACTTGTTTGGGGTCTTCTTGGGCCCTTTTTTAATTTGCCCCAAGCCTAATGACAGTCATTAAGGAGTGGTGCAATGGGAGAAGGCCATGTGGAGAAAAATGTTGGATTTCCCTGCCCCTAATATGTAGGGGTCAAACTTGAATCATACCATTTTTTTTAAAGAAATTGGGCTGAAAAATGCAAAATCTTTCAATAAAATCAAATTTCCCACCTTTTTAATAAAGACAGCTCAAACTGGCATAAATGACCCCACCTCAAAAAGTGGGCTAGGGCCAAAAACGCCCCCCATCATTATCCCTCATTTAAAGCTACTTTTCCCTCTCCCCACTCCCTCTTCCTCTCTCTAAAACTAGCAATTCGGTTTTGAGTCTCTCTCTAACTAAAAGAGTCTTTTTTTGGCCTCCTCCCTCCCCATTCTGCCTTCCCCTTCCCTCCTAAAGTTAGATCTATCTTTCTGTGCCTTCTTGGCTATGGAAAGCTTGGAAAACAGTCCACTTTTTCCCCCATTCTTCACTCTTCTCTTGGCTATGGAAAGCTTGGAAAACAGTCCACTTTTTCCCCCATCAAGTCCATCCTCTCTTGCTTGCACACATTCTTCACTCTCCTCTTGCTAGCTTATACACATTCTTGACTCCTCTTGCCAGCTTATATGCTCTGCTAGCATTAGGTTGCAGAGATCTTCTTGGCTATGGAAAGCTTGGAAAACAGTCCACTTTTTTCCCCATCAAGTCCATCCTCTCTTGCTTGCACACATTCTTCACTCTCCTCTTGCTAGCTTATACACATTCTTGACTCCTCTTGCCAGCTTATATGCTCTGCTAGCATTAGGTTGCAGAGATCTTCTCACACACCTACAACTTCATAGCATTTAGCTTAATCGGTTAGCCAAGCACAATGAGTCGCCGACCTCGTTCAAGGGTGGAGTCCTTTAGCAGCAGCAACGAACAAGACGACACTGGCTTGTGGGTTACAAGCACCTTTGCAAAAGGAATGTGGGTGACGATGCGTCCAAGCACAAGGGGAGCCCACAAAGTCTCTCGCAGATACATAGGGTTAAAGTCACACCATTGGAAGGGTCGCATAGTGGATCTCAAGCAGGGGGCTGACGAAAGCAAGTAGGTGATGATCCAACATGTGTACAAGGCATCGCAACTCCGTGTTGACAATGCTAATCACAAACGCTTTCCTGCAAATTGTAAGTTTTATTTGTGCTTCTTGTTTTATGGGCTACACTGAGACATGCTAATATCATTTCATGTTACTACGGAAGCTTGATTTTTTCAAGTGTGTTCTTGTAATGTTCTGTGCAGACATCTTTCCGTCGACATTTGTGGAATGGGAGCCTTTAGAGGCCCTTTTTGGAACCTTTGAGGCGCACCACTTTGAAATCGGCAAGCTACTATATACTGGTTGTTCGGCATCAGCGCTTTTAGAGCGCTCAGTTTTCTTCTTTTATGCAGAGTATATTGTACCCACGTCAAGAGATGGTTCTGGGACTCTACGGAGGCTCCCTACACCAAGTCTCACGGACCATGATTGGCCAAAGCCCGACAATACTTTGGTTGCACTAACCAGACGTCGGATTGAGATTGATGTGTGCAATGCAATGAAGTGCACCTATGGGTCACATCGTGCGACTCTCACGTTCTTCATGCCTTTACATTTGTTTGTGTTTTTGTTCAAGGAGGCTGATGTTCACCGGACTCCTACAATGTGGATTGCAAAGGGAGGCACAGTAATGAGTGCCTTTTTGCCACCTTCGTGGGATTTGAAGGTTATTCAACATCAGGGTGACAAGATAAAGTGCATGGTGGTGTCGGAGAAGATGGTCGTTCGGTACCAGCTTGGAAAGCAACAACTCTCTATTATCTTTCCGTACAGACGTTGGAAGCTGACTGGAGGCGAATGGCAAGCACTCGATTCGGACATCAACGATGCAGAATAGCTTGATGTACATGTTAGCACGCAAGCTGATGTGTGGGATATCGTAGTAAATGCTGATTGGAATATGGCGAACCTAAGGGAGTACTTAGGCCTTAGGTTTGCACTGAAAGGTGACTTTTCATTTGTGATTGATAACACACCTCTACGTAAGAGGAAAGAGGCATCTTACTTTTGTAAAAGCATTCCCTTCCCTAGATGTATCCATATCAAGCAAGCTATGTAACAGATTTTGAGAGATTAATTCAAAACAATTTTGGCTACTCGCAATTTGCGTTCAATTTTGTGCACTTTTAAGTTATGTCGCGTGTTTTTATTTTTTTGGAGGTTTTAAGTGAATTTTTAAACATAAAAAAAGTTTTAAAGACCTCTTTATAAGTCACTTTTGGCCACTTTGAGTTCATCTCCTCACTCTCGGCATCTTTGCGGTCCCCTCGCCTTCTTCGCTACTCAAGCATGGCCACCCCCGCCCAAGCTCTCCTATCTCAATTGCACAAGCTTGACCTCGGTCACTTGATCGAGAAGCTTGCACCCATCTTTCAGACATCTATTGACATGGAAGGCACCGCCGAACTCCATAATGACGTGTTTGGGGCTTTCACTAGCTACATGGACACATACATGGCTGAATATTGTGTCAACTTTGAAGACGAGGAGGGGACTTGGGTGCCTGTGGATCTTATCAAGCATACCTACAAAGCGGACAAAAATTTCAGGTTTAGGCTTGCTTAGTAGCACATATCTAAGGGAGGAGGAAGAAGATAACCTGGTAGGTCTTGGAATGGGCAACATCGGCACAAGTTTTTTGAGGTGGGTCTTGCCCTCCTGATCTTGGAGGGAACAGAGAAAAGCAAGGGAAAGAGGAAGGCCACTCCTCCAAAGAAAGCCACATCTTATCTCTTGATCAAGGAAGCTGACCCAAAGGAGGAGATTGTCACCCCAGTGCAAGAAGCATCTCTTGCACTTGTGACTCTGGCGGAAGAGCCGCAAGCTGAGGCTGTGAAACGGGACATCGAAGGGAACGATGTCATGGATGAAGTTCCAGAGCTCGAAGTGCGAACTCTACACCCCATCATAGTAGAAGGTGTAGAGTTCTTATTTTTGGATGACATCGCCCATGTCCTTGGGCTGCACCAGGATGAAACTCTCTCAGTCATTGCTATGTACGTGGGCATGCGAGACACACAACAGCCGTCCAAAGATGATGACATCCGCATTGACTTCAGTTCCGCAGATGTCACAAAGGTGCTTGCACTCCCGGAAAATCATGCCTCAATAGAGTCCCTTGTGGCAGAGACTCTTGTACAAATATCCCAGTGCAAGGATTTCTACGAGAGTGTGCCAGAAACTAGCTTTGCCCCTCACAAGCCGCTTGCCATTTCGGATTCCGTCAGCCTCGGGAGCATCAATATTAGTGATGCAGACCTTGCGGATCATGATGATGCCACTGAGGTAGTACACCCAATTTCTTCCCTTCTTAATTTGTAATTTTTTGAAGTCAACTCATTCTTCTATCTACTTTGTAGACCGCAAGAGAAATGGACTGGTTCGCAAGCCGAAAGGGTGGAGCACGAAAGGAGGTGGAGGGGAAAGATGCTGCGCTATGGCACTACATCCCGAGCTTCAATGCCGAGATGCTTCACGTGATTCACAACGACTTTTCAAATGATGCGCAAGCTGAATTTTTGAAGTGCAGAGCCCTAAGCGCCATCCTGTCTGAAGCCCCTATAGCCCAAAATGCCCATAAATGTATTCTTGTAAATAGGGAAGCAGCTATCTATAGCTTTGGTGATAAAAGTGTAGGGTCTTTCCTAGGATTTTGTGGCCTTAGCCTTGGACAAGGCATCACTGATGCCAAAGAGATAGCCGAACGCATTGGTGACAAACCATCAGTAAAGACTCTCACCCACGAGGCTTTCACCAAGCTCATCAAGCGAGTTGGCTAGATCCAATGTACTCATTTGCCTTTTGTGAAAATCAAACAATTAATGACATCAAGATGTTTTTCGAGCTGATTTTAAGTTTTATCTTCTTGATGTGTTTATATGTTGTTGTCGTGTCCTGTCATGATGTTTCAATCAATTTTTGTGAACGCTCGTCTGCCACCACCCGTCCGACTTTGGCTCGACTCGACGGGCGGATTTCTCCTACGTATGGCCCCAAAAGGGTAGATGTGCGGGGTGTGCCGGGGCCGACGAGGGGGGCCGGTGGTCGCGCCGTGGAACCTGTGTGCCACGGAGCGACTTTTGCCTGTTTGACCCTTTTGGGACCATATGCAGGAGAAATCGGCTCGTCGCGAGTCGAGCCAAAGTCGGACGGGTGGTGGCAGACGAGCGTTCACATGAGGTCGAATGTACGTAGCGACAACAATTACATGCAAAAGACTACAATTACCTTGACAAGACGACAATCACTTGCAATAGAAAATAACTTTTTTGAAAATAGACATGGTTTTTCATTAATCAAATTGAGATTACAAAACACAGGTTTGTTGCATTACAAAGGCTTCCCCTATCTAGTGAAAGAGAGCGTCCTCTCCACCACGGATACGCCTAGCTAGACGAAGATCAGATGGCTTCAAAGTGACACGTTTTGCATGCACCATGCACTAAACCGCGTCTTGGAAAAGGGAAACCAAAATATCCTCGGCACCTTGTTGCAGAGCGCCTAGTGCCGCCGCTTGCACACGATTGACATCCCGGCGCTGGTCGTGGATAATCTCTTTGACGAGATGCCCAAAAGGTGCCTTCAGAATAATTGGTGTGCAGGTCTTCTGATATTTGCGAATTTCTCTAAGGGCAACTGTCCCTGGTCTCCACCTTTGCTTCTTCTGTGTTGTTGGGGGCGGTGGTGCTTGCGCGTGGCGAGTCCAAGCTGGTGTGTCATTTTTGAACTTTTGTCGCTGCTCTTGGAAGTTATCGGAAGGGGGTTCTGTGAGTTTAGGAATGGTTTTCCCCTTCTTAGCCTTTGCAGGTGTTGGAGTTTTCTTTGCCTTTGCAGATGGAGTCTTCTGAGCTGCTCTCTGCTCTGCCTCCTTCCTTACTCGCTCCTCTTCATCTTTCCTTTCTTTTTCCTCACGAAGCCTCCGTGTGTTTGCTGCCCCGGCTTCTCGTTCAAGCTTCTGTCTCTTATTTTCTACTTCCTCAGCTGAGAGTTTTCTCTTTCCTTTACCAAGTGCACGAGCCAAGACTCTGTCTAGCATTGCATTGAGAATCCTATTACTCGGCAGGTGCTCCCTTTCTACTGTGTCTTCATTTCTCCTCTTTGTATATTCTGCTCGAAGACTTTGTATAGCCGCTTCCAAAATTGTCATCTTCGTATCCGGCCATTCGCAGGTCAGCAACAAATCCGTGAGCTTTTTTATTAAGCCAATCCTCCTCCGCAGCAAAGAATGCTAATCTTCTCTTGTTGCTTGCGGCGGCCTGAGCTTCTTCTACAGCCTTCTTATCTGCCTCCGTCTTCCTAACTGCCTCGTCTTCTTCCGCCTTCTTGGCAGCCTCATCGTCTTGTGCTTTCTTTGCTGCCTCGTCCTCCTCCTGTGTTCTGACGGTCTCTTCGGCTTCTTTTCTTGCTCTCTCAGCTGCCTCCATGTCCTCTGCTTCTTTCTGTAATCTCTCCGCTTCTTGGCGTTCTTGGGCTTCTTGGGCCTCTTGCTCAAGCCTCACACGCTCAGCTTCCAGATCCATTTGGGCTTGTGGGTAAATGTTTGGGATTTCAGTTCTATGTGCCACCGGTAAGGGCCCAAGGTCTTTGAAAATGTCATCCTGCGTATTGGAGGGAGGATCATTTGGGGGCTCCATGTGCGTGAGATATTAGTGCACGAGCGAGAGAGAGAGAGAGAGAGAGAGAGAGAGCGCGCGAGAGAGTCAAGGGGAGAGGAAGAGAGAGAGCTCACAAGTCAAGACTTTTAAAAATGACTATAAAACTCACTGATATTTATAGGGGGCCAAAATTACAAAAAAGTCAATTTACAATGAACGCGCCAAAAAGTGGTGAACAAGAATTATTGGGTGGGTAACCACACGCGGCCATTTCTTAGTCGACCACTCTGCCATTGCCTCGCTCTTTCACGTGCCATTGACGCATTGCACCCTTCTCTTTCGCCTTGCACCTACCACCTTCATGATTTTGCGCCTCAAAGATAAATTTCCGGCTCGCTTTTGGGCCTTTCTCCCAGTAAGTGCACGGTAAAATCAATTGAACATTTCCTGAAATGCATTGCTGCGAACCTTGCCACCGCCATGACCCGTGTTCTTAAAATAGGCTGCCTTGGCTTGGTAATGTGATCGTTCCATGCCTTGGTTGCTCTAGAGTGCAAGAGACCCATATTCATCTAGAAAGAAGGAACTGTGCGCATAGAGAATATGCATGTAGTGTGTTATATGAGTTTCCCCCCAAGCATCGATCATTTCTTCTGTGAATCTGTCAATCGAAGTCTTGAATGTAGCTATCTCTGCTTCATCAAGATACGGGCGCTCAAGAAGCCTCATCATCTCATCACAAGCTTCCCACACATGTGCACGCTTCAATCCTAGTGTCGCCTCATTGCCTCGATAGGTTGTTACATCACAAATCTGCTTCCATAATTCAAAATGTGTATGGCTTTGAGCCTCACCATAGTTTGAGAGCAGGTGTCTTGCTTTTGCACCACCCATACATATCTTATTAGGGTTATCTTGGGTACTTGATGGGTTTTTGCGATCCTTAGAGAGGGTGACAGCACCTGCGTGAAGCCCCACGCGGATGATAAAACAACTTCAAGCTCTTGGATGCCCTGTTCTCGCCGTGACTCTGGCTCCATGTTCCAAGCATAATTGATGTGGAGCATCAACAATTTGTCCAGAATTCTAAGTCTTGCGTGCAAGGTACACACATGTACTCGCGAGACAGTGGAATTGAAAGAATAGGGTTCCAAGTAGCATCCTCCTCTGCACGAGATGGTGCCTTGCTTTGATTGCAGCTCATAATTCCATTGAGCCAGACGTGCATACCCTTCCCTTTTTGTAATTGATTTGAGCCCTTTGCACTTGCCTGCTTTACGACCTTTCACCTTGGTTGCTTGTTTGGCCTTCCCCATTGCGACACTTGGCATCCTTGGATAACAACAAAAGATGCATGGAAACAAAGTGTTAGCACCGCTTTTAGTTCCCAACATGCATTTGAGGGTCTTGAGATCACCACCAAGGTGCCACTCTATTTCAAAGTGACCAGTGCCAGGCACATGCAAGACTTCACCATTTGATTGCCTGTGTATCACTCCTTGAATACCTGTACGGGTGAAGTACCACCTCAGACTGTCATGGTCCTCGTGCGGAAGGGTCCATGCCGCCTGCCACCATATGTTCTTCTCAGACTGCACTCCAAAGTAATCTTGTTTGCGTCGCTTTGTGTGCAAGTTATTCTCCGCATCACCTGTTTCATCTTCACCGTCTAAGCTCTTTCGCTTCAATGCCCTGCTCATGAGTGTCAGACTTGTACGTTCCACCCTTTGGCCCTTTACAACCTGACATTCATCCAATTTGAGGACAAATATAGCCTTTCCATCCGTCTCCTCTAATGTCATATCATAAAACTGAATCATAGCTCGTTGAAGCGCCTCCACCTCGACGTAAACATTGTTAAACTTGTTGTAAGCAAAATCTTTTAAATTTGACATTGGCATGCTACCATCCACCCATCTGTAGCCGCCTAGCAAGTCGGCAATATTGTTGTTTGCTGACTTCCTTGCCATAACTATACTGTATGGTGTTGGAAGTATAGATCGTGTCATTCCTTTGCCTCGTAGACGTGCTGTGATACAAGTATACAAAGCCCTGTATCCCTTATCACTGATACCTGCTGTGTCGCACACAGTGAGCATGTCAACGGGACTGACAATCTGCTCGAATTCCTTGAGAAAATACTTTTGAATCCTGTCACACAACGCACCATTTACTGGATTGGTTATCATATTGATTACTTTCTGCTCTCGAATAATGTGCTAACTATATGAAAAAGGAATGTAATGCTAGTTTTGAAGCTGTGATTACCTTGTTTGACGCACACGTCGCTTGCGAGCCCCCCCATCTTTGGAAAGAAGACTCAGAGGCTTGCGCTTTCGCTGCCTTGCATTATATCCCACGGGGAGGTGAGTGAAATGATCGACACGTCGGCGAAGGTTCCGAGTTGAGTTTCAAAGACGGAGATAGTTCTCTATAGCTCGATCCCTGCTTTCCACACCTTCATCAAGCTTCATCTTCTGCTCTGCATCCTCCTTCTCTAGATCCTTGACTCGAGCCAGCATATGTTCCTTTGTGGCCATGAAAGTTGACGCACATTCTTCCTTTTCTGCCTTGCATAATTTTAGAAGCTTCCTAAGGTGATTTTGATTTGAGAGTTCCTGCAAGTACAAAGAATAGAGCCTCTGACAGTACCCTAAGAAACCATTATAACCATCACCCAAGAAGCGTACGACCTGCGTGATATTACGAAAAGGGGGAGGTGCACCAGTCTGTGGATCAAGGGGATAAATGCTTCCATCAGTCCAAAGATCAATGGCTTTTGCACCTTGAAGTCGTAGCACCTCAGCAGGAATACATCCCTTCGTTCGATTACTTCGCATTGTGGCATACTCCTCGTCTAAGTCCACGTGCAAGCGAAACTTTGATTGCTTGTTGGTGATGTCCCGTAGAGCCATTGTACCTAGCAAATGGAGATGGAGATGTAGATGGATACAGAGATGGAAATGTGGATGGTGATGGAGATGATGGAGATGGAGGATGGAGGTGGAGGATGGAAATGTGGATGGTGATGGAGGAGATGAAGATGGAGATGGAGGTGGAGGAGATGCAGATGGATACAGAGATGGAAATGGAGGCCTTGAGGAGATAGATATGGAGAGCTTGCTAGTGATGGAGATGGAAAGCTTCAGCTTGCAAGGATGTGTAGATCTGTACCTTCACAGGAGGGGATGGTGAGCTCTTCCATGAGAGCTGGTGGAGAGGATGATAGATATGGAGAGCTTGCTAGTGATGGAGATGGAGAGCTTCAGCTTGCAAGGATGTGTAGATCTGTACCTTCACAAGAGAGGATGGTGAGCTCTTCCATGAGAGCTGGTGGAGAGGATGATGGAGTAGGAGGTCTAGATCTGCAGGCCATGGCTCCTAGAGAGAGAAAAAGAAGCCCTTACCCAAGTAAAACACCCTAAACGCGTTTTAGAGAGAGAGTGTAGAGAGAGAGTGGGATTTGCAGCACCTCTAAAAAGGGAGGGAACAAAGTGACGAAAATTTTCAAACATTCTTTGTGAAAGGTACTTCACTACAAGACAAAAAGGCAGTTAGGTCCATATTCCTTCCCAAGGACAGAAGATCTAATGATTAGATCACCTTTTGGCCTTTTTTTGTAGAAAAGGAAAAATGCATTTTCAGGCCTAGGCCACTAGCTTGGTCAAAGCTTGATTAGCATTTTAAGCATTTCACTAAGTGTCCAAATAAAAGGGCCCAAGAAGACCCCAAACAAGTCCTAATGCTTCATGAAATAAACCCACACTTTCCTAGTGTAGTCATCACTCATCAATGAATGTAACATAGTACTTGCAACCTGCAATTGTTGCAATCTTGGTCGTGGTCCCCATACATCTGAATGTATGACATCCAATGTCCTTGCATTGACATGATTTTCACGTGGAAAAGCATGTTTGGCTTGCTTGCCAAGTTGGCATGCTTCACATACCTTATGCATACCATCAACCTTAAACTTTGGCAAACTTGCAACAATATTTTGGGCCTACACTGACTTCAATCAATGTACATTCACATGACCAATACGCTTATGCCATATGTCAATATCTACAAAATGTCACCGGTTCCATGCGCAAACATGGCTACCTTTATCTCAAGCATATTCACATCCAAAGTAAACATCTTGCCATTTCTATTACCCTTTGCAACCAAGCGGCACTTATTTTTGAAGTCTTCCACAAAACATCCTTGAGGATTAAACCTCACTTGTAGACCTTGCTCAACCATCCAACAGAAATCAGGTTCTTTGTAATATTCAGAACATGAAGTACATCAGCCAAGTACTTCATCCTACATGGACAATGGCACTTTACCAGCATGCGCAATGGGATGTGCATTATCATCACATGTTTCTACATAACCTGGTTTTTCCATTTTCCACATATCTCTAAACCACTCAGCATGACTGGTCATGTGGTTAGAGGTGCCAAAATCCACTATACCATATATCTTGAGATCCTAACACATCCTCTGTTATGGAACTAAGCATGTGCTGCATCACAAACAACTGGTCACTTCTGTCATCACCTCCATGTTTGCTAAATGATGCATAGTTGCCTTGCTGCAACTTCCCACTTTTAATGTCATTCTGCTTTTTGTAGCAGTCCTTTGACATGTGTCTTGGTTCGCCATAGTAATAGCACTCTATGCTCTTTGCATTTTGATTTCTTTGCTAACCACCTCGGCCTCTTTGGCTCCCCCTGCCTCTAGACTGGCCTCTTCCACCTATGTATGATTGCTGTGAATCATTCCTTGATTTCAACCACCCGGTTCCTTGATTTTTGAACTAGGCCGAGTCACTCCTTGTATTACCACTAATAGCAAATAATGGTTTTTAATAAAATATCCATTCTTTTTCTAAACAGTTGATTTTTATACATATATTCTGATTATAAAAAACGCTAGACAACTCTATTTTTACTACTTCATTTGTTAACCTTAACGTTGGATAATTTAGAAATATCTCTACTCATTTTCTATATCCAGCTGACAGTTACAACAAATCTCCAAATATTATTTTATTTATGAACACCTACTGGTGCCTTCAAAGTAGTCACCGTTAATGATTATGATGGCTCTGAAGACACATTATATTTGCTTACTGGGACCGTTTCTTTCTCATTTAACACTGAAAACACAACATATTTTTTATTTGATTTGTAGGAACTTTTATCTCCCTTCTTAATAATTTTATATTCTGTTTAGATTTGTGAAGAGACCTTTCTACTAAATAGACAGATTAGGATTTGTAGAGATGTAAGAAAACACAACAAATCAACATAAATGTAAAAAAGGGGGTTGATTTTCTTCTTCTTCTTCACTCCCCTTATAGATCTTGTCTACTCAATATTAGCTTATTGATAACATCTTTTATGCAACTTATTGATTTTGAGACAAGATACATTTATTATGGAAAAATGTTCATGCCCACATATTTTTTAATTTTTTGCTCGTTTTGTGACTCATAAGATGTTTACATAAAAGAATTCATGCCCACATATTTTTTAATTTTTTGCTCGTGATTTATCGGTAAGATGTTTACATAGAAGACCAATGAACCTATAGCATGTGGCCCTTGGTTTCTTGCATATGATCTCCTAGGTCATAAGAGAATTCTATCTTTCTCTTAGGACACATGCTTCTCCTCATCACTAGCTTTTTCTTCATATCCATCTCTCTAGATTGACTTTTCTCCCCTTTAACATTCCAATGACATACAGGGAAGGGAATGAGGAAGTGAATGAAAGGGATTTGCCAACAACCAAGTAACTGAGGAAGCTGCCAACATCCATCTGAGGAAGCTGCCAATTCCCAGGTGTGATTCATTTGTTGCATTTTAGGGTTTTAGAAAATGGAAAAAAAAATCCCAAAAACAGGCCATGATGCTCCGGAGGAAGCCACCAACGCCCAGGTGCGATTCATTTGTTGCAAAAATCGCACCACCTGGGCGTTTTTTGCAACAAATGAATCGCACCTGGGCGTTGGTGGCTTCCTCCCAGCATGGCCTGTTTCTGGGATTTTTTTTTCCATTTGTTTGCAAGGATTAATGAAGGATTTTTTTTTCATTTGTTTTTTTTTGGTTTTTTTTTTCATGTGTTTAAGGTTTCATACTTTTGGTATGGAACCGAGGAGATAAAGATGAATCTTGCTATTTAGGGTTTCAAACATTAATCTTGCAAACAAATGAAAAAAAAAATGGCCAGAAACAGGCCACGCTGGCACGGCCTATTTCTGGGCATTTTTTTTAATTTGTTTACAAGGATTAATGAAGGATATTTTTCTGATTTGTTTTTTTTTTATAAATCAAAGGAGCTATCTGCAATACGTTCTTCTAAACATATGGTAAAGGGCACGGGCTCGCATTTGATTAATGCCCAAATCCAGCTCAGAAAAGAGGCCGCGTAGTACAAATACTCCCTTGCGTGTTTATACTATATAGCTTCACCACTAACTTCATCTTAATCAAAGTTACAAATGATTGTTGGAGATTAATGGCTTACACAATATTAAATGGCATATTTATTTATTTTTTAATGGCATGATGCCTTTATTATACATGAAATAATACTATAATATGGTGTCCTACTATAACAAAATGGAAAAGGCTATGGTGTCCTACTATAATGTTTTAGGCTCTACAACTTGTCATGGCTTGAAGAGCATGGAAATGATGCATTAAAAGAGTGCATTATAAATGGAGTACTCAAGAATATATTAAGAAACTATTCTATATTGTTGGTATCGTGGTGGTAGTTGGCAACTCTTTGATACATTACTTCATCACCTAGTGCTTTCACAAGTATTAGATAAGTATGATTCTACCTACTTTTGCCAAGTTGGCAAAAGTAGGTATCATGTATGTACCTACTTTTGCCAAGTTGGCAATAGCGGTTTTTGATAGGGAAAGTTCTCATGTCGCTCCACTTTCAAACTTTGCAAGAAAACGAAGCATTAATGTTCTCATTCCTCGCTTGAGCCCTGTGGGAACTTCACCTAAGGCTAATTCAGGGCCACTTCACCACTAGGTGCCCAAAACTATTTTGAGAACATACTTAAAACTTCACCTAAGGCTAATTCAGGGCCACTTCACCACTAGTGCCCAAAACTATTTTGAGAACATACTTAAAACTAGTGGCATCCATGAGCTATTTTCGGGAAGGTCCATGGCTCAATAAAAGCATTTTTTTAAATCGATCAAAATAAGGATATGCTTATAAACTAATTGATGTTTAAAACTAAATTTACATATTTTTCCGATATTTTAACTAAAAACTAGTAAATTTAAATCTTTTTTTTAAGGGCTTAATGTATTTCTAGCCGGTTTTTTCATATTTTAACCGTAAAAATACATTAAAATGCCGTTTTTGTCGAGCCCTGGGAAGGTCAATGGTCATGGTGATCGATGGGAACATGTAAGGCCCATGCAAAGCGGCAAGTTGTTAGAAGCATGGTCCTAGGGGAAAAAAATCTTCCCTTAAACCCCTAACATGGGCATATGGAATAATTTTGCACAAAGGGATCATAGGACATTGAAAACAGCTAAACAATCTAATTTTTTGCATGATGTCCTCACCTTTGTCAATGTAGATCTTATTCTCATCTTTGTTGTCCTCCAATGGAGGCACGTCCGATCCCATCACATAAGGCACAATCTATAAAAAAGCTTCTTTGCCCATCCACTCATCCACAATTCCAGCACATAGTCTAACACACAAATCTTACATTTCAAGGGGTTAGATTCCACATAAACTATGCATTTAAAAGATCCTAGAAATGGCATGCCTTGAGTGTAAGTCAACAAGCTTGGCTTGCCTGGACAACACCATAGGTGATATGTCATGAGATTGGTTTGCCTATAAGAATAGATTTAAGGCTAGATATTTTGAACTTCCAAGCTCGTCTCAAAGCCAATTTCTATTCTAGGAATCCATTGGAATGGTTCAGGTTCTAGAGTCTTAGGTTCTAAAGCTTCAATGGGTTGAGCTTTCAGCTATTCTGCCTCTGGTAAGAGATGTTTAAATTTTAGAGTCTCACTTTGAGGTAAGGACTCCTTGAGTAGGAGAAATGTGAAGGATGTTTCAAGAGTCTCCAAAAATATCGTTTACTTGCTTTCATCAATGGAGTACCAGGTGTTGACAACCTAATCACCACCAAAGAAAATTACCTCTAATTCCTCAGGATTAACTTGAAATTCACATTTTATCCTAACATCCTAAGTAAGAATTGTCTGCGGGAAATAACCCCAGACTTCAACGTCTTGGCCACCATCAACATCTAGCACACTCATTTGTCTAGGAGTGAGTGGAGGTTGGCCTAAAGATGCCCAATTTCTTCCCATAATAATATTGTGAGTAGCATTGAGGTAATAACTTCTTGTTTTCATTGAATGTTTTTGCGCACTCAAAAATCTAGCCAAATGTTGATTGGATCCTCAAGAGGTAGCCTAGATGTGTTTAGTTATTGCCTCCCATTCACTTTCAGATTCATCCATTTTATTTTTTTCCCTCATCTCATATTCTCTTAAAGAATATGAGATGTTTTAGTTATCAACTCCCATTCACTTTCAGATTCATCCATTTGATTTTTTTCCCTCATCTCATATTCTCTTAAAGAATTTTCAAGTCTACATTTATACATTGAGAGTGGATCAAGGACAAGTCAAGGTCCACAACACTAATTGTGTTCAAAGATGTTTACCCCTCCCCATTGGTTGTGTTGGCATTTGTATTTCATTTGTATGGACACTGTCGGTTTCATTTTTTTTAGCTCATCATTGGAACAACCTAATGACATTGTTCAGCCTCCGTACAACACATTGAGTTCTCTTCGGTCACCCTGTCTCAAAGGTTGAGTTTCATTTGGAAAATCTAGCTCATTTTGAAAGGGAAATTGATAAACCTTTGTTTGGTCCTGATTATTTTGTGTCAATCTTTGTTAAGAAGTTGTTGCGGTGGAATCAATGGGTGACTCAATGCACCAATCAACCAGTCTCAATATGCTCTCCCATGTTTCACTCTCAGAATTATGAGTTAGGGTCAATTACTCTTTATTTGGTTGGGAGGGTGTCTATGCTTCTAACCCCTTGTTTATTCTTTATTTGGTTGGGAGGGTGTCTATTCTTTATTTGGTTTGGGAGAGGGTGTCTATGCTTCTAGCCCCTTGTTTTCCCATGTGGTGACACATGACAGAGTTATGTTTTGGGTTTTTGTTTGTGTTCCACCATGAAACACTTGCATCCCAATCTCTTTGTCTACTAGCAAAAAAGGAACTTGTTTTGCATCCCAATCTCTTTGTCTACTAGCAAAAAAGGAACTTGTTTTTTGCTATCAACATCAATAGTTTCACATGCATCTTTTGATGTATCTTATGCAATAGATGTTCATACATTTTGAGTTAACTTAATCCCCTTTGGTGAGACTATTTTGATTTTCCTATCCTCATTTGAGCTCATTTCAACCTCTACCCTTTGCTTTCCCTTGATTTTCTTTGGTTTCTAAGTTTCTAGATCCCTTTTCCATGGTTGAGCTTTGGGTTGGTTCGAGGCTTGTTTGTCTCCCTTTAGTTCTTATTTTGATTTTTGGGATTTATCGTTTAGCTTTGGATCCTTGTTGGTCTGATGTGTCAAAACATTTTCCTTGACCTATTTGGAAGTTTCAGTATTGGTAGATTTTTTTGGTTTGCATCCTAGCTTGCAGCCACGTTAGCACATTCAATGGTACTATGGTTAACTATCCATTCTGCACATTAACAATGTTTAGTGGTGCAACTTCTATTGTGTATGGCTTTGCTGTGGTTAGTTTCAGACAATTTTAACAAGTGGTGTAATGCACATTACTCACATAGGGGTTTCAAAGTGTCGCCAGTTGGAGATGAGGTGTTCCAAATAGGGTCATCGATGATCTTGTGTGGTCCAGATAGGGTCATTGACTATCTTGTGTGGTCCACGATAGTAAAAACATTGGAGTGATTGTCTTGTCACATCCTTAACAATTTCCACCCCTTTTTTGGTCTCATTCTCGAGCAAGCACACCATAATTTCTAATGTGAGTTCTTGATTTGTAGGGTTTGAGAGTTTTATGTTTTATTCTAATTCATTTATGCCATATTTTGATGAGTTAAAGGTGATGTACCACAATCAAACAAGGTTGGTGCACACCGTGTGTTTGTGATTTAGTTGGTTTCATTGCACAACCCTTAGGACAAAGTGTGGTTCATGACCTTGTTTGCAATGATTGCAATACAAAAGCATTGACTTTATGCCCTAGATGGAAGAGGTTTTAGATTTTGTTGATCCCGAATTTATCTCCCCATTAAAGTAATGTAAAACTATTGAGTGGTGAATTTCAAAATCAATTTATTTACACCCCTTTGTTTGCTTGAGAGATTTCCCAATTCTAGGTCATCATCCAACATGTTATCATCTCATTGGATAGCCTCTTTGCAACATTGGTCAAAGGTCTCAAGATTTGACACAAGGATCAAATTGAGTAAGCCATTTTTCTTTAGCCCCATCATAAAACATCGTTTCAATTGAGCGTTATTCAATTGAAACATCGTTTTAATTGAGCGCCATTCAATTTTTCCCATGGTTCATAGCGTGAATCCAGAGTTTTCATCTAGAGAATAAAATCTCGTATGGTTTCATCAATTTTTTGCTTAATTGAATAAAGTTCAGGTGATGCACACCACTAGTGACCTTGTCTTAAGAACCCATAGATAAAAACTACCTTCAAAGTTCTGAAGTTGACTTTGATCTCAGGTCACATTGTGGTAAACCACCATCGACTGGCTTTGCCTGTTAAGTATAATTTGAATGCTTGGACCTTAGACAGGCAGTCAATAGCTCTAAAAGCATCACAGTGTTGTTCAAACACTGTGATGTTCAAACAGTATAATTTGAATGCTTGGACCTTAGACAGGCAGTCAATAGCTCTAAAAGCATCACAGTGTTGTTCAAACACTTGCATGAACTCATATGGGTCCATGGAACCATCAAATTTATTCATTTATTTGGATATTTCCCAAGAAACATGTTTAAGGAAATTTGTTGAGCTATGTGCAGCTCCTTCTTGGCCTAAGACCTCTTTCAACCTATGTGCGACCCCCCTTTCCAAACTGTTCTCAGCATGGAAAGAGTTTGTTCACTATATGATAAAAGGATTTGAGAAGTGATTGGGTTGAAATTAGTGTTATGCAAGGGACTTGAGATTAGTGGCATTGGGATTATTAAAGGCTTGGGAAACCCATTGGACCACTCATGTGTATAGTGTTGGTCCAATGTGGGTATGAAGTCCCTAAGGAGTATGAGGCCTCAATGTGTGGCATAGGTATCAATGGTTGTATAAGGCTAGCTTCGAGGTCTAAATCAGACATCTACATGTGTAGAGGTAGGCTTTAACCTTCTAGACTATCCATTCTTTCCTCTTTTAACCTTGTTCTTTCAAGTCTCTTGGCTAAGGAGCTCACCTTTCCCTCAGGTTTCTAGTATATATTGTTAAACAATCCTAAAATGGGATTGATCACATGGTGATAGCATAGATTAAGCAGCATAATTAAGGTGGATTAAACCACACTAAAAACTCCATGAGAGAGAGAGAGAGAGAGAGAGAATGCACACTCAACACTCAATTCTATTGCATATCTCAAGTGAACCATGCAATGATATAGGCTTTCTAGCCTTATCCCACTTTACACATCATCATCCATGTGGCAACTCCTTTTCCACTCTTTTGGTCAACACTCACACACCATACAATATGTGGCATTGTTATCTTGCCACAATATATTGCACCACTAGGGTGCTTTCCCACATACACACATCACCGCGATTACATCTCTTAACACCCCCTCTTGATCGAGGTGTTCCATAACTCACCCATCAATGTAGCATTACTAAACTGCAATCGCTACCTCTCAACACTCTTCCTCAATGATACATTCGAGTGTTCATCAACCAAACATGTGTGCGCGTGTCTACCATCTTAGACACCAAGTCCATTTTGAGCCGACTCGCTCACAGTGGAACCACTGAGTCTAATTTGAACATAGAAGTTCAAGTGGGAGAGTCTATTGTATCGAGAGTCTATGCCAGTTACCTCCGCTTCTCACTATTACTTCGTTGCACTACTCAAAGCTTGCAAGCGGTGCTACTGTCCAATCTAGACTAGCCATGTGTGCCAAAAATGGCCACGCTAGCCTAACTGTAGTGCCTCATGGCAAATGCCTCATGGCAGACTACATATGGCGGACTACATACAGGTGCCTAGCTGCACCTTTACGCTTACCTCATGAGTGGCTTGAATGTTTTCCTGTAAAATCTTGATAATCAAGCTTTAATGATAGCCTTGCTGGTGGTTTTCTTCTGGAAGCTGTCCCATATCTTGCTATTGTAAAGCCTCAAAATTGGCCTTGTTTTACACTGTGCTAGTTTTCTTGTTGTTTACATCTCATCTCCTTGTTGTTGCCTCTATAGACTTCCACTGCACAAGCTGCCCAACTTGTGTCCATCATGCTACATTCAATGAACTTGAATGTAGCATGATGGACGTGTGAGTGCACTTGAGTGTGCACTCACACGTCTTCCTTCTTCCACTTATGAAGGCCTCCATAACTTGCTTCTCTTTGAAGCATTCTCTCCTTGTTGCAATTAAGTTTGCCTCCTTAACCTCCAAGTTGAGGTTTTCCACATAACCATTGACATGGCCTCTATGAGCTCCAAAATTGAGCTCTATGATGTGTATGCTTCATCCCCACACACCATCTTCAAGGGTGCTTCTTCAAAGCAGTTTCTCATCATAAGAACCAAGGTGCATAAACCATTGTGAAAGTTCCCACAGATTTCACAACTTTTCTCATCTCCTTGAGCAACATCCACAAGTGCATCCTCTTCTTGATGCACACACATGTGAACTCGATTGAGTCCCACTTGCCATCATCTTGACAAGCATTCACATGTGTGCATCCTCTTCTTGATGCACACACATGTGAACTCGATTGAGTCCCACTCGCCATCATCTTGACAAGCATTCACCTCCACAAGAGCATTCTCCCATGCTCAATAACCAAAAACATTGAGGCAAAACTTCACAAATTACCTTTACAAATCTTTTCTTGGCAGCTTCCTTATTGACACAAAGGCTACGTAGCTTTCATACTTGCTGAAATCTCCATTTTCAGCTTCCATGGGCAACTTCAAGACTCTCTCCAATGACCAAAACATAATCTCTCTCCAAATGAAATACTAATGACAATGCGTCTGCTACTTTTTTTCATAATAAACTAAAAATAATGCTTAATCAAGTGAACACATAAACAAGAAAAAAACTATATATAGATATTCACCATGACCAAGAGCCCACCCAAGCTCTGATACTATGTTAAACAATACTAAAATGGGATTGATCATGGTCAGACATAGATTAAGCAACATAATTAAGGTGGATTAAACCACACTAAAACCTCCATGAGAGAGAGAGAGAGAATGCACACTCAACACTCAATTCTATTGCATATCTCAAGTGAACCATACAATGATATAAGCTTTCTAGCCTTATCCCACTTTACATATCATCATCCATGTGGCAACTCCTTTTCCACTCTTTTGGTTAACACTCACACACTACAATATTACATGTGGCATTCTTATCTTGCCACAATATCTTGCACCTCTAGGGTGCTTTCCCACATACACACATCACCGCGATTACATCTCTCAACATATAGGACTCCTTAGTCTGAAAGTCATGCATGACTTTGAGATACCTCCAAGTGACATAGTTGAAACGTAAACTTGCATTCATAAAAATTACAAGTAATTTAGAAGTGTAGCACTTATTGAGGCAGTCAGTGCAGACCCCTAGATGACAAAAGTTGGACTTCTATGTGCAAAACAAGGCCTCTACAAGCTTTCAGACAAGTTGGGATTCTTGAGCCAAAGTGCAAGCCTCTAGCTTCTCAAAAGCTTCTCCCCAACTCCCTTTTGTTGTTTTAGGCTTCAGCTATCTTCTTTTGACCTTGTTCTCACACCATGATTTTGCAGGTTTGAGTTTTCAGGATCGTGATTCTACAGGTTTGCTCGTACACCATGATTATGGCCGCACGCCATTTTTTTGTGATTGCAGAATCACGCCGATTTTTTTGTAACTGCAGAATCACGCGGACTTTTTCCATGTGATTGCAAAATCGTGCCAATTTTTTTTGTGATCATCACAAGCTCGTACACCGTAATTATGGCCATATAACTGTGATCCGTGATGATGATAATTTTTTCTATAACTGCAAACTGTCGCCAATGTTTTTTGTGATTGCAGAACCATGTCAATTTTTTTCATGGCTCATACACTGTGATTATGGCCATATAAAAATCATACGTGATCACGTCAATTTTCTCCGTGACTCTAGAATCACGCTAATTTTTTCGTGACTTCACCTCCATTTTTTCATGACTGTAGAACCATGCCAAATTTTTTCATGATCACGTCGCTCATACACTACTGTGATTCTAGAGGCATGATTAGAGATGTGGTAATCACGTGTCATGATTCTGTAGAATCACGTCGATCAAGATAAGATAAGGTTTACTATTTTTGGGCCTCGTAATCTAAAAACTTCTGGCGCGAGAATCTTGAGAAGATAATCACGGGCATGATCACTCAAGAATCACAACCGTGATTTTGCAGGTTTTTTCCAAAATGTGATTTTGCAATATATATATATATATATATATATATATGTGATTTTTTGGGATGTCGTTAATGTTTTTGCTTGACCAAATTGTCCAGTATGGGTCTCCTAAGCAAAAAGATCATGAATTTATGTTCAATGGAGCCCAATCTACCCTTTAAACTCTAATTTTTTTATGATTTTATCTCTTGACTTCACTGATCAAAAAACTAGTATATTAATGAAAATTAGCAAAAATAAAGAGTTTTGTTTTGTTTTGTTTTTTATGAAATTTTTTGCTTTATTACGCTACCTAGTATGAATGCTAACATGGAAGTGCAATCAAATGCGACAAAAAACTGAATTATCATGTAAAAATTAAGCATCTAATCTCTATGTTAACATATAAAAGCGAGCAAAAAGAAAGCAAAAACCACACATAAAAGCAAGCAAAAAGAAAGCAAAAACCACACCATTTCCACAAAATCTCCATCAAACCACACATAAAAGCAAGCAAAAAGAAAGCAAAAACCACACCATTTCCACAAAATCTCCATCAAATCACACTCTCATTCGTGGCACTGCACTATTTAAGAGTGTGAGCAATGGATAAACCATACATTAGAATGAGAATTAGAATATTGTTTCCCGAGCTTATGTGCATTGTTTAGTGAGAGTTGATGATGTTCCCTATCTTTACATCCTAGTAAGGTAAACCCTATTAAGAGTTAATATATAAATCATGAGGAGAGAAATCCATCAGTTGGACCACTTACAAGTAGTTTTCCCTCCTCGATTGCAAAAAATATTGTTTGCATTACATTGCACAATCATTAAAATGAGCATTAAACTTGAATAACTGGTTCCAGGTTGGACAATGTCATGGGAGATCAGTCTGACGGAACATTGTGGGGATGATAGTGATCCTTCCCATATTGGTGCAAGATGTGCCCTTGGCATAGTTTAGATGAGGGATGGGAAAAGCAGCTTGCGGGGGGATGTGGTCCGTACAACCCCATGGCCCCTAATTCATGAGGTGCTTGGGCTCAATTGGTCCACGGTTCCTAGGCTCTCTTTTGGCAAGGGGTACTTATCGGGGTGTGTGATGTACCTAATAATGGTTGGAGATGTGTGTAATCTATTAGCATCTACACATAATAATGGTCTATCATGAGCACCGCATTCAATAATGGCCAAATGGCTTCTACATAGTACTTTTATATACTTGCATGGCATTATATACAAATCATCCAGCATCAAATAAGTTGTCGTAATTTACATTGAGATAAAGAACTCTTTTAGAAAGAAATGTCTTCTTGTTTTACGAGTGAGTGAGTAAAGGAGATTGGGTGCATGGGTAAACATTAGATCCGTTGACCCACTAGTGGTTAGGCCAAGTGAGCTAACCCATGGTGTGTATTGGGGTTAGGTTGGGTTCCCAGATCGAACAAAAGCTAAAAAAGGATATATAAATTGGAAAGTGAGTGGTAGGGTAGATGCAAATAATTCCAAGATGGAATTTAAACATTTCTTTTGGAAAACAAATTAAACTATAAAGTTTAAATAGAAATGACAAACAAGTAGGGTTATTGTGAAATTCAAGTTAGAAAATTAGTTGTAGAGATAGGAGTTGCTACCATCAAGCAAGGAGTATGGCCACCTAGTGACTTAAGTTGCTAGTTAATCACATTCTTGTGAGATTTGATGGGAGGGAACCTATCTAGTAGGGAAACTCCTTGGAGGAATCATGGATTCTAACCACCATTAAGGCTTCCTTAGGCAAAATGACTAGAAGTTTGACAAGGATACTTGATGGCTGGTGTACATTATCTAATGAGGCCCCGAGTGGGGGATCTACTACCTATAATAATGGACATAGAGGGAATTCTAGGTAGTAGGATCCTCACACCTAGTATCAAAGCAGCCTAGATTAAATTTAGAGACCTTAGAGATTTAAACTAATAATTTAAAAGTATGTTGTTATGGCCAGGAAGATGGCCCAGAGACAAAAGACATTATGGGTAGGAATATGGCCTAGAGACAAAAGAAATGGGGTGATCTCAAGTTCACCCCTAAGTTTACCTTCAATCACTTCCATGGCAAGGAACAGACGGAGAAAGAATAGTAGATTGCACATTTTGAAGACCTTCTCTTTTCGGGTGAAGCATGGAGACATGCATGGGCCTATTGGGTGGAGACATGCCGGTAGAGAAGATGGGACTCCTCCTTAGTTGGTCATTAATGCCTATCTAGATCAAGATATATATTTTATAGACAACCTTAACTTTTGTATGATCATGGAGAAACGTGACCTAGTAGCCCACTATGAGATATGTGGATAGTATCAACCCAAATATTTCCATGAGTATATGAACATGGTAGATGTCCTTAGGATGTTTTTACCCAAGGAAACGTTTTTCGATTGGCAATTATCTAGACTTATAAAGATGTTTTAGGATCCATCTAGACTTATAAAGATGTTTTAGGAGACCAAAATCAAGTTGTAAACCAGTTATTATATAAATAAAATGATTATCTTTTTTTGTTGCAAAATTTATCTTCCAATTTAGTAAAGGAAGGAAAAACAATTACAGCATATATCAAGAGTAAATTACACTTGAAGAAATCATACCCCTTGTTAACATTGGAGAAATAACCAAAGAGAAGCTATGTAGTAATATGAAATATTTCATGAATACTACTTTGACGAACCACTCTTACGATTTTTCATGTGGTTGCATTTATGGAACCCACAAAGCCAAAAGTACATCATAGGGATATATTCAGAATTTTATCCCAAACTTAAACTTAGCAATGTTTATGGAAGAATCAAGTATAATGTAGGAGTATAGGATTTCAAGAGATGCTATGCATACATTAGAACAACATCTCTCTAGGGTTTTCCATCTTAAGTTGTATCTTCCTCCCAAAAAGTTTGTATATCAAGGTAGCTATTGACAATTTAACCTCTTTGGAATGAGAGTCTAGGAACTCTCCAGTTTATGAAATAAAACTCTAGATGTAATAGAGGTGTAGGCAGAACCTAGACTCAAGCACTTGAAGAAAGGGAATTTGATACGAAACCGTATTGTCAATTCTCGGCTCCTACAAGGTCATTTAATTCATGGGAGCAACAAAATAGGCAACCCATAATAGCCAATGTTATAGATGTGGGCAGCATGGGCACCATGCTATTAATTGTGCCAATGTACCTAAGGCCACTCTGCGTATGGAGGCCAAGATCCTAGAAACCCAAGTCCTATGGCATTATTATAAGAAAGATCAAGGCCAAACCTAAGGAATTGGGGAAATCAAACGAGGCAAGGCATGACTCAAGCAGTTGCCTCCAATGCAATAGTTGTGCAAACAAAGCCAGATTTGCACTACAATCAAACATCGAGGCTAGAATCAACAACTACCTATAATCAAGAATCTTGCTAATTACTAAGGTAAGAGTTTCAAGCTTTTAATTGATTCTAGAAGTACACATTCTTTAATTTATATGTGACGCACACGCAATCTATTTCTTATTGCATCAAGGGGAAACTAATTATAAGCAGCAGCAGAACTAGCCACTAGTAAATCTCTTTACATTCACCAGGAGACAAAAGTAATTCAGTTTAAATGGGAACCCCACTCAGAGTAAGTTCAAAGTTCTTCCCTTTGGCTTATACGATGGAATTATGGAGATGGATTGGCTAACTCAAAATTGACCCAGCATCCGTTGCCATTAAAGTATAGTTTCCTTCTTAGATGTAGATGGGAACAAGACCCAAGCAGTGGGAACTTCAAGAAACATCTAGTCAAGGCTTCTAAACTCCTAAAAGTCCTTAGGAAGGGGGAGGCCATGTTCAAGAGCCGAAATGGCTAAGCAAATATGTAGATCTCTTTCCGGAAGAGCTAACTGAGATGCCACCTGACACGTGAGGTAGACCATGAGATAGAGCTGCTACTAGGAGCTCATCCGTTTGTTAAAAGGACATACAAATGGAGATTCTAGAGTCTATTGAGCTTAAGGAACAATTAAATCTTTTCGTTCGACCTAGTGTTTCACCTTGGGAGCATCTATGCTCTATCAAAACAAGAAGGGAAGGACCCTTAGGTTTGACCTAGTGTATCACTTGTTTGATAGAGCACTTGTGCTCTATCAAAAGAAGAAGGGTGGGACGCTTAGGTTATGCATTGAGTATAGAGGGTTGAACCAGTTAACCATCAAGAATAAGTACCCTCCTATACCTAGGATAGATGATCTATTAGATCGACTGCATGACACATAATTGTTCACCAAGAAATCTGGATATTATCATATCAAGATCAAGTAACATGACATACCCAAGATAGCATTTAACACTCTCTTGGTCACTCTATGAGTTTACTGTTATGCCATTCAAATTAACTAATGCCCCTGTCACCTTCAATAGATTGATGCAAAAGATAATCCAAGAGCATTTGGATTATTTTATCTTGGTTTTCTTTGATGACATCCTAGGTTACTCCAAGCATGTAGCAGACCATGAGATGCATGTGTGTAAGGTACTAGCAATCCTAAGGAAACATAAACTTTTTGCCAAGAAAATTAAATATACCTTGTTCAGAAACAGGGCTGAGTACTTGGGATTATGTCCAAGGATGGAATTTCCACAGATCCCAATAAAGTGCAAGCAATCACATACTAGCTAAAACCTAAGACAGTCAAGGGAGGTTCACGGATTTCTAGGACTAAGAGGATGGTATCGCATCTTTGTTTCCCATTATGCCCAGATTGCTTCTCCATTGACCACTCTCTTGAGGAAAGATTCTTACTTCAAAGATTGCTTCTCCATTGACCACTCTCTTGAGGAAAGATTCTTACTTCAAATGGATTACTATGTGCTAGAGTGCATTCGATAAGCTAAAGGCCACCTTGGTTTGCAAGCCAGGCTTGAAGCTACCATACCTTGAAGAAATTCCTAGTCAAGTGTGGAAGTTTTATCCACTACAGGATGCCACTGAACAGATCCTAGATGTGCGGGAGAAGCTCCTTCGAAATTGTACCCTAAAGAAATTCCTAATCAACTGGAAGTTTTATCCAATAAGAGGATGCCATTGAAGAGATCCTAGATGTGCAAGAGAAGCTCCTTTGAAATTGTACCCTAAAGAAATTCCTAATCAAACTGGAAGTTTTATCCAATAGAGGATGCCACTTTGGAGAAAGAGGATGAATTTATCAGAGATTATCTCATCTTTTTGAGATGAGGACATCTCGGTTCCTTAAGTGGGGGAGGATGTAAGTTACCTCCCTACTACCCTTGTATCCGAGTTATATCAAAAATATGTATTTTTTTCATGACCGAATTTTAGAGAGAGAAATTTTACAATTTAAAAGTCAATTTAAATGAATTTTTTTATTTTTATTTAAGAGTTGTCTACAATAGAGGACAAGGGCTTTTATCTCATAGATAATAAAAACTGATCTAGAACCTTTGGTTAATAGAGAAAGTGGTTTTCCAACCTCAAAACTACTTTTAGAGACTACTTTTGAATAAAATTATTTTTTCTAATTTTAATCCTAAACATAATCCAACCGGATCCTCAAATTAAGAGTATTAGCATGCTATTTTTAGTTTTTGGAATCATGCTAGATCTCTATAATGGATGATTTTTACTATTAGCCCAAAACGTCCCCCTTACGTGCACCTATAGCCCATATGCTGTAATTTGCATTTTTGCTGAAGATTTAGGCCCAAAAATGCTTGGAAATAGATAAAATTTTACTTTTCTATATAGAAAATTTGTTTATAAATTTTCTTGGCTATAGGAAATTACACAACCAATGATTTTGAGATTCTTCAAGGTTCTCCATAGCCAAAAGCAACTTTTATAATTATATGATTTTTAAATCTCCTAAAAAAGGCTTAAAAACTAGTTTAAAATCTCATTTTTGCCCTTAAATTTTAGTTAATTTTATTCCAAGCTTCTAAAAATTATCTAAATCATACATTAGATATTTTTACATGCTCCCTAACCTGGAAATTATTCTTCATAATCTTGTTGGATTTTAAATAAATAAGAAACTCATTTTTAAGCTTAAATATTCATTTTTAGGCATCTAGGGATGGAAGCGTGAATAGGTGCTACACTTTTATGGGTTGGAAGTTGTTTTTCAATAGCTTTGTTAATAACTCTTTTGATAGCAAAAAAATTAAAAGCCAAACAATAAAAAATAAAAAAAACTCTTTTGTAAAAAACTAAGAATTTAAAGAACCACTTCCGCATGATTGTTTGAAACGGTTGGGCGCACGTCCTGTCGCTCGTGTGTTCGTTGTTGTAACATGCACTTGTTGTGTCAGGTTTTCACCACCTTCTCCACCCAAAAAAAAGTAGTGTGTACATAGCCTCATAGAGCAATCTTGACGAGTGGACTTGTGTGCATGCGCGAGCATCCTCTCCTATTGGAACAACTCCTCAACTAATGGCCCTAAGGTAAGCTAATAATGTGCCAGCAATGTGCCTCACCATTAAGATGCTCTCTGATCTTGATGTCAACTTAACATGCCCCTTTATTTCTTCATTGATTGCCTTATCATTCAAGCATGGGTTGCTGCTAATAGATTGGCTCAGGAACTACTATGTGGCTTGTCATTCAAGCTGTTAATAGACTAGCGCTCTCAATTAATTATTTACTTGCTGAGGTGAGTGCCACCTCCATACACCAAAATCAAGCATGAAAAACTGTGCATCACAAGACACGACTTTCATGAATTATACGAGCTTAGTTTGATTGGAGTGGACTGCCCACACTTATTAGATATTTCCGAAAAAGACTGGCTATTTGTCTTTATGGTGCTACGAACAAGAGGCCAGAAGGTGAAGCTTTGAACCATTCGGCCGGAGTTTTACAACAAGTTCATGATGCTCTATCAGATAGTGTACCAAGAGCCACATGTAAATGGTGAGGTTGCAGCATGGGTTACAAAGGTGTTTGCTTTTGAAAATTATCAATCGGCATAGTTGGCAATCGACAAGACTGCACACTAGGTTACTTGGGCAATGGTGGTGGCTGAAAACTCAGTTAATTGTCGTGTGCAAAAACACGAGGGGCTTCCGAACAAACTGGCAAGAATGTTATCGCATATCACTGAGGGTGAAATAGTTAACATGTCAAAGTATGTAGGTGGTTCATCCAAAGCACCTGAGGACACATTTGATCCTCAGCATGTTGAGTTGGCGCACAAGCTATGTTGGCCAGTGTGCAAATCAAGATGAAGGAAGTAGCATGTGAAATAGTGGATATCGCCAAGGATTTGGAGCAAGCATGAGTGGATCTGAAGGTTTCTTCAAAGGCCAACACCTTTTTGCAACACCTAAGGGATGCACAACAGGAATTGCATACACTCAAAGCAAGCAGTGATGTACCACCCGAGGAGAGGCGTGTGAAGTTGTAGGCTGTCATAGATGCAAATACGCACATTTTAAGTGTTCTTGGTGTTGCGGAGGATGGCACATCAAACCAGGATGCAGTTGTAGCTCTTGAGGCAAACTCCACAACTTTATCTCATACTTTACCTCAAATTCTCAACATGTTAACTGATTCTGTGCTTAATTGGAAATGCAAGAAAAGTTGGGACACAAATCCATGCTTCTAGAAGGCCTTAAAGAGCACGATGCTTTTGTTAACCATGGTCTGTCTTAGCTGCAACAACAGGGTAAAGCCCCTCAGTTATTGCCAACACCTCCTAGACCCAGGGGATCAAAAAAGGAATACATAACCATTGTGGGTTCTTGTACAGCATGCGGCTTAGGGTTAGAAGATGAGATGGTTATGGGTGTTTACATGCTACCATGCAATCATCCATACCACATCTTCTACTTTGCCATATTGTGCCTTCGTAAGGATTGTTGCTTTTGGCAACAAACTGGGTCTAGCTGGCAGATCCCTCATGCTGTAAATATTATGTTTGTTGGATTACAAACGCATGTCCCAGAACAAGGAAACATTGAATAATGACGGGTGATTTATTGTCTCAAAATATGCCTATGTAACTCTATTTTGGCCAAGAACCAAGAAAACATTAAATAATGTATTGGTCTTTTGACATTTGATGATTCTAAGTGCAAGCATTGAGTTTTTCAATTTGTGCATACATCACGTTTTGTTCTTGAATCTGTACTTGCCAATATACTATTTCGTGCTTAGTGTCGAGTTCCTTGCCTGATATGCAATGTCGTGTGTGTAGTCATCCATTGTTATGTGCACATTATATGTGCATATACTAGGAGGCTAACCCACATTATGCTTGTGAGCGTGGGAGCATGGGAACAAGCTCTAGTGGAGCATGGGTTAGGGCTAACCTTAACGGTTGAGGTTAGGGGCAGGCATCCAAGGGTCACACATGGGAAATGGAGAGTCAAGAGTCACTTAAGGGCCCTCCTATATAATAGGGGCATGGGGCACACTCAAGGGAGGCTATGTTATGTTCTCTTGGGTAGAGAATGGTATCTACTATCCTACCATTTCACACTAGAGCTATGTGCTACTAGAATTATGTCATATCTCTTGATGGTATGGGACATCAAGGTTAAGGTATAAGGTACTTCATTGTATTCATGTGTGCATCCCTTGGGCTACTCGAGGGTGGTTAGGTGGATGATTTTATGCCTGGTTTATGCACGTTTATGCATGACAATTATCTAGAGAGATCTTAGGGTTTTAACAGTGGTATTAGAGCAATCTCTAGTTAATTGTTGTTGTTTTTTCTTTCTTACTCTAATTTTTAGCATTTTTTAAAGTAAATTTTAATATTTACTAAATAAAATGTTATTTTGTTGGTTCGTTTTAGTGATTACGCATGTGGATCGTTGATATGGCAATTGAAATGCGTGTTTCTTCTATTCAATGGACGAATCGACATTGCGGGAGAATTCCGTGAGTTCAATGCTATTTTTCTCAAAAAAATTTGGTTTAAAATAAGCATTTATGAAATTTTTACCAAAATATCACACATTTATTACGGATTTTTTTGGTGGAATGAATTCCCTAAATTTTTACAATTTTTGGGATTTTTTTCTAACTATTTAGAAATTTTTAGAGCATTTTTATGCAAAACAAAATATATATTTTATGCATTTTGGCAGGTTTTCCGCGGAGATGCTATCAATTTTTTGCCAAATTGCTACTGAAATGCAGTGTGGGGTAGCCAATTGATGCATTGAGTTCTCTCCCGTGTGCATGGGATTCTTTTCTCCTCTCAAAAATGAAATTTGTTTTCTATTTTTCTCTCCCGCGTGTGTGAAGGCATATTTTCATTAATGTTAATCATAATTAAATGTTAAATGTTAATTATGAACACCTCTTATTAGGCATATTTTCATTAATTTTAATCATAATTAAATGTTAATTATGATTAAAAAGTTAATTAAAGCTTAATCCTCCTCTCTATTAACAAAGAAGGAGGGGCTGGAGAGAGAGAAAAACATGAATGGAGAAGAAGGGGAGGAGAGAGGAGATGGCTCCTCTCTCTCATGTTTTTTGCAACACCGCGGGGGGGGGGAAGGGGGTCGCGCGTTGTAGGTCGCCAGGCGAAAAATAAGCCCCCCGATAAATCATTTTTTTAAAGCTTTAATATATATAAAAATGGTTTTTTTTAATTTAAAGCTTTTCAAAGCTTGGAAAAAAATAAGAGATTTAAAAAAAATCTTCTCTAAATTTGTTTTTTCTCTTGGAGCCTTTTGGCTTTCTGTTTTCTCGGGAAACCTATGGACTTTCCGAATTCTGGAGATCTTTTGACCTTTCGGATTCCGGAAACTTTTGACCTTTCGGATTTCGGAAACTTTTGACCTTTCACATTCCAATTTTTTTTGTCTTTTCATTTTCTCGAAACTGTTGGCTTTCCGTATTCCGGGAAGACCATTGGGATTGCAAAATTTTTGGACCATTCGTATTCTAATGCATTCAGGGTAAATTAAAAATTCTTAAAAATTCTTAAAAATTAGTGAAAAATTAGACAAAGGTTATTTTAAATTTCTAGAAAATGTGGGCTTGGTGATTGGCATGTAGTGTGTCCATTCGGGCGTCCGTAACCATTTAAATACCTTTAAAATCTATTTTTTATCCAAAAATTTAAGAAATCCATTAAAATTATAAATTTTTATTGGATTCGAGAATTGTCGGACGGAATTGAAAATTTTGTGAACAATGGGATTCTCAGGAGAAATTAGGAATATTCTAGAAATTATCTTTAAAAATCCTAGAAATTGATATTTTTAAAATATCAATGGTATTTTGGCAAATCTAATTGCTAAAATTTTTTTAGAAAAATATAGGTTTGGAATTCCATAAGATAGGTTTGGTGGAATTCAAAATTATAATATTTTGATGCCCTAGAAAATTAGAAAAAATTAGAAAAAATTAGAAAAAAATCATGATAATTCCTTTTTGTCGAGAATTCTTATTTTCGAGTGTTATTTGGTTTTCATGGGGGGTTAGTTGGTCTAGTTGTTTTGGTGGATTTTATTGGATGGTTTTCAAGTTTTATATGGACTCATCGGGTTTTGCCTAGATCACTTGTCTAGGGGTTTTTAATTAGTGCTACACACGTGTTTCACTTTCTTACTTTGGAGTTTTGCTTTGAACAACACCACGTTCATATACTCCGTATTGATGAGTTTGCCACCAATTTTAATGTTTCTTTTGGCATGATGAATGACCATTAGATGGCATGCATTGATTTTTATGAACAACTATGGTTTTCATGGATTCGAGGTGATTCTATGCTTTTATCCATGGTTTTATAAGGATCTTTTGATCTTTTGGATAATATCATGTGCTTTGAAGATAGCATTTGCCTTCATTTTTTCATGTAATTTTGGATTATATTCCTTGTACGCTTGTATATATTCCAACTTAGATACCTAGTTGCTTATGTATCTAGGTGAATTGTTATTTTTCTACCCCAGTTTTATTGTGTTTATTGGGCAGTTATCATTAGAAAGGCACCAATAATTCAAATTGTATTCTAATGATGTACTTGAAAAAAGTTATTCCTTAATGTGGTCTCAGGTATATCGAGACAGGTTTTTAGTATGTGAAAGTCTGGGGATAAGGCCATCTCATTCCTTTTATGAAGAATTTTGTTCATATTTCCTAGACGGCATACTAGGGAGTTCCAAATTGGTAAGGAATGTATGTGTGGTATCATGGTGGTATGGGACACTAGTGATTCCTCACACATATTATCTCACGGGATAATTTGGGCTCAAGATTATTGCCTTGCTAACATTATTTGGCATGTTGACTCCAACATTTAAAGACAATCTCATTTTCTGAATTCACTTAAAGTTGTAGTGTAGGTATTCTCTAGATAAACTTCTTTTATCTATAGCCTGCATGTTTTGATGAGTGTAATCTCGTCTGCATTTTCACTTGTTGAAATATCTTTCTTTAGAGTTCAACGAGTTTATCTTGTTGTGTTCGGATTAAGGAATTTTGGATTCTTCCTGTGTTGGCATTTCTTTCTCTAGTTCTGTCCTTTAGGTGATTTATACAATCCACCTGATGGTTTTACGGATGTACATATGTGACTCATCGAAACGTTGAGATGACTCCCTATGTTGATATGGGTTACTCGGGACACTGAGAATTCCCTATGCAAATGTGGGTACGTCAAGCTACCGATGGATCCCTGGTTCCTGCCGCCGTTATAATGCCATGTCTTCCTACTTTACTTTGAGTATGAGTTTCTTTGGTCATCTCGCAATCTGATGGGCAAAACAGAGCATGTGAATCAGATTGTAAAGGATATGCTTCATGCATGTCTCTAGAAAATCATCAAATTGGGAAAAGCATATTCTAATGATGGAATTTGCCTATAACAGTTCTAAACATTCGGCTACTGGTTATAGACCGTTCATTCTTATGTATGGGTATCAACCTAGGGCACCTGCTGTTGATGTCGGTCTCTTAAGGACATTGAGCTTGATGCATCGAGAACCCACATTAGGCTTGTGAGCATGGGAGCATGGGAACATGCTCTAGTGGAGCATGGGTTAGGGCTAACCTTAAGGGTTGAGGTTAGGGTCAGGCATCCAAAGGTCACACATGGGAAATGGAGAGTCAAGAGTCACTTGATGGCCCTCCTATATAATAGGGGCATGGGGCACACTCAAGGGAGGCTATGTTATGTTCTCTTGGGTAGAGGATGGTATCTACTCTCCTACCATTTCACACTAGAGCTATGTCCTACTAGAATGATGTCATATCTCTTGATGGTATGGGACATCAAGGTTAAGGTATGAGGTACTTCATTGTATTCATGTGTGCATCCCTTGGGCTCGGGGTGGTGGGCTCGGGGTGGGCTCGGGGGCGGTTGGGTGGATGAGTTTATGCCTAGTTTATGCATGATAATTATCTAGAGAGATATTAGGGTTTTAACATCCATATAGAAATGAGCATGGATTTAGTATGCTTTCAACCCAAAAAGCACAAGATGAGACCCAAGCTACGTAGCCCCTATCACCCATATCATGATAGGCTCAATCGACGGAAGGAGCTCAAGGACATGTACTATAAAAAGCTTAGACATGTATTGTGCATGGGCTTTTCCGAATTGCAATGATCCAACATGGATGCTTGAAGCACCTGACGAGAATTCGTTCACCCCAGTCAGTCTCGAGGAGGATCCTCATGCTTTAATTCTTGACCTTAATGGTCTTCTCATTCATAAAGTGGATCTACAAGAAGATTTGTTTTTCCCCTCTTGGCATATTCGATATCAACAGATTCTGGTGTTAAATCCAAGGAGAATTTACTTCCTTGTGCGCCCTTTTGCGAGCCAGTTTTGGCTATGGGGGCCAGTAGGCATTTTAGAGTCTTCATCTAGAGATCATGCACAGAAAAGAACTTGGTGGAGTGATTCTGTAGTTGCTTTCCAGGTCTATGTGGTGTTATTTTACAGGCTTCATTGGGCAAGGTTCTTGTGATGTCTTGCAAGGTTGTCATTTGCATGGCAAGAAACCCGTGTTTTTCAAGCATCTTAATGATTTTTGGGAGAGAAATAGTCAATTTGATGAAGAAACACATTGCTTATCGATGATACCCTTTACAAGTGTTTGTATAATGTGCCTGGCACCTTCTGTATTGTACCAAAGTTTGGCACCACGAGTGATTCATGGTGTGCACCGTTTCTTACTTACAAGCTGGCCCCATGGTTGTGGAAGTACCTAAAAGAAACACATTTCTTATCGATGATAGCCTTTACAAGTGTCTGTATAATGTGCCTGGCACCTTCTGTATTGTACCAAAGTTTGGCACCACGAGTGATTCATGGTGTGCACCGTTTCTTACTTACAAGCTGGCCCCATGGTTGTGGAAGTACCTAAAAGCATTGGATAGAAGATCTTTTGTTTTGAGAGAGGTGATGTCTTTGGTGAATGTGGCAATGCAGAAGATTTGCAAGTTATTACACTTATTGAAGAACATGCCAAGAGAAAGCTGAACTGTCGTGAGGGTGTTGTGGTCGGCCATGTAGCTCCCAAGACCGAGGATGACATGCGGATGGCACACAATGACACCTGGCAGGGATGCTAAAGAAGAGAAAGAGGCAACCAAGGTGGTCTAGGATACACCTTTTTACAAATGGCCAAGGATCTCGTGAAGAAATTAGGGCTTCTATGGTGCTGTGTTTTGCTAGCGATTGTATTGTGGTGTAATATTTTTATGTAGTAACATATTCTCACCTCCTCTGTAATGGACATGTAGAGAGTGTATTGTAAAACGGACATGTGCAAAGATATATAATGCAAAGCTTTTTTTGTGTTAATAGCTGTACTAGATGTGTTATGACTTGTTCAAAATTGTTAATAAATGCTAATAGCTGTTCATAGCTATGTATAGGTGGGTTGATAAGTACTTTGATTGACAATATTTGTTCACCAATTGATTGACACTTTTGAATGCTAGACTAAAGCAAAAATATAAAATATATTTAATAACCAAAGATGACTTTACAGCTCCCATGGCATATTGTTGTATACAGATTCAAAGACCTCGGGCAAGATCATATACAATCCCCTAGCACCTTGAATAGGTGTCATAGGAATTTTAATACATCTAACAAGATGGGAGTATATGTAGACCATAGGCTTTCCACTCAACAGCTTGTAACAAGATTCATCTAGCTTCTTATAAAAGATAAAGTAGAAGTCCATGCCTTCTTCATTGCCCTCCTCAGCATTGATAGCAAAGTTATCGCCTACTTGGAGTGCTTCATAATGCCCTTCATATGTAGGCTCCTCAAATTCTTCATGATTGTTTTTCCACCATCAGCTGGAGTTATCTTATGGTAGCTCCAGCTTGTCACATATGTTTTGTGAACTACGTCTTCTCCATTGATCGTGCATGCATGCACAATCAATGGAGAAGACGTAGTTCACAAAACATATGTGACAAGCTGGAGCTACCATGCACTATAGTAATAAGACAGTTGTCTATATATGAAAGTGCGGAGCCATCTTGTTTTGAGTAGCCACGAATACAATGCAATGAGCGTGTCTCAGGGAAATCTTAACAATCCCATCGAATCTCTCAATTCACATCTCCCACCTTGACCTCCCAAAATATACGTTCTACGTGCCTATGCTTAGAAGGGTAGTGTGAAATGGATTCATTGGATAAGTGTTGACAAAGGAATTGCACGACATTTGCTGCACATTTCAACTCAACTCCATTGTCCTTCAATTTCTCGTGTGTTAAACCCCTCTTCACAACTACACTTGCCCCATCATGTTCTCCCTTACCATGACCACTACCAAAAAAGTTCCATACCATTATTTTTCCTGTTAACCCAGCATATCTCCCAACAAAATAGAAGGGCCTCTTTTCCTTGAATTGAGATGCAGCCCCATCAAACCAAACCCAATGCTGGTTGACATCCAAGTCTTTGTCCTTCAACCATTGCCAATGAAGCATGGTTGCACAAACATAGTGTCATGTGTTTCATTGTCAGAAATGAAGAAGTGTATAGTCTTTCTCACCTCACCTCCAACACGATAGCAGGTAATGTGCACAAAAATGGTGACTTGATTGGGGCAATGCATGGATTGGATTTCATTTTGTCCCTTGAAAGAGCAATTTTCAGCGAAGTCCACGACTGAAACAACTACATCATCTAGAAAATGCATAATGCACTCCTTGAACTGTTTAGCCTGCCATCGATACATGAAGTCATGTTTAATGAACTTTTGAAGGTAGCTCTTAAAACAACTGCAATAGATCAGTGCAACTCATCTCCTTGCATACAAGGTCCTTCCTTTTTTCTTCTTTCCACCTTCAGAAGTGCCTGTTTCCACATCCTCAAATACTCTCATTGCAATGGTTCTTGCATCTTGAAACAACTCGCGTGGGCAACATTTTAGTTGCTTTGCTCCACACTTTGTACATTCACTCATGAGACATTTTACTGCATGGTAAGGAGACCCATCGCGCCTAGGGCACAAGATAGAATCTATAACCTTTGAAATGCTCTTCACATTGTGTTTAGATGCAGAACATTGACATGGTAGTGATGAATCCATGCACACCGTGCATGTACATTTGCACAACCCACCATGCATTCCAACGGCCTAACTATGCATAAGCATCCTTCAAAAATGAAATTTGCACATTATAACAACATGATAATGTGTCCTTGAGTTTTTGGACAAAGTATGGCTTCACTGACTCAAAAGTACAAAGCTAGATTGTCACATTGGGAAAAGCATCCTTAAAACGTTGGAAGAGCTTAGTCTGTAATCCAAAACATAGAAAGAATGTAAGCCACCTATAAACATATCAATAACTATTAAGCCACCTATACACTGCTATTAATAGCTATAAGGTGGCTATTACAAAGTTATTAGACAGCTATTAAATTGCTACTAGAATCTTGTCTAATAATTAGCTATCAATAAGCTAGCAAAAAGCTGTTGGGTGGCAGACAATCATTAGCAGTAAGCTATTAGGAGGCTATCTCTACTAGCTTTTAGGTAGCTAATATCTATCTACAGCTATTACGAGTGACCAGCTAGTAGTCAAATATAAGATAGATAGCTATTAGATATAATTCTATTAGGTAGCTATTAAATAGCTAATAAAAAACTATAAGGTAGCTATTAGACAGCTATTAAATTGCTATTATAATGTTGTTTAATAGTTAGCTGTCAAATGAGCTAGCAGACAACTATTGGTGGGTGGCTATTAAATAGTCATTAGAGAACTATGAGTAAGCTATCAAGAGGCTAATGCCTACTAGCTTTTAGGTACCTAATATTTGTCTACAGCTATTATAGCAATGTCCAACTAGTAGGTTGATATAAGATAGATAGCTATTAGATATAATTATATTATGTAGAACAACTACTATTAGTTAGCTATCAATAGCTATTAGGTAGCTGTCAACAACTATTAAAACTAGAAGATTAATAGCTATTCGATATCATTCTATGAGACATATAGCTATTAGTAAGCTATTACACTATTATTACACAACTAATAGATATATAGAGTTGTTAGCTATTAGAGGCACATCTATTAATTAGTTACACAACAATAAATAGCTACTAGCTATATATAGGTATTGGATAGCTATTAGGTATAAATTAAGTGCACAACTATAATTGAACTAAGGTTCTATTAGATTCATATCTATTAAATAGCTACTAGTTAAAATAGCTAGTTATTTATTAGATATCTAAAAGATATACAGCTATTAGACAACTATTACGTATATCTAAGGTGAGCATGTATTAATCAAGTCTTAGTTAGCTACACACTCTAACTGTTAAGTAGCTATTGTCTATCTATTAACTAGCATACCTATTTAGATAGGCTTCAGATATATACAACTATGAGAAAGCTATTAGGTAAATACTAGATGCACAGTTATTAAGACTATTAGGCATACCTATGATACATCTAGTAGATGAATTGGGTGCTTGATGTAGTTCTTTCGACTAATTCTTTTTCGACATATGTACTTTTTTTAAGGGGAAACACGAGTCTCAGTTGTCCCAAAAGTGACCACCAACTTGGTTGTTTCCTATGACATGTGGAGAAAGACAACATGGAGTTGTCATTTTCAAGTTCCAATCAAGATTTTGCCACATAAAAGTTCCTTCTATCAACAAATAGTAGCTTAGAGACATCAGTGAGTTTGAGGCCAGCTGACTCCTCTAATTATTTTGAGTTTAAGAGCATCATCAAGGCAGACCTTTTGAGGAATAATTTATCCCCAAATTGTGGCTTCTTCAAACTTTGGAGCGTGTTGCGAATATTTGCTATGAGCGTTGTTTGAACATCTTTCTAGTGCCTTGGAGCTGTGTCTTGCAAATCTTTTAATGATGGATGAAGGATTAGCTGATTGAAGATGTCTTCTTAGTGGCCATGTCCGTTCCATTTGTTTGTGCGCGATGAAAATACCGCACAATCTCTTTGGAAATTTCTGCTCTTCTTTTGCCATCAACGGTCTCTACATGGTCCCAGTTTCTTGCTTCCTCTGCTTTTCTTTTGTTTTTGGCTCTTTGTTTTCTTTTGCGTTGTGCTTCATATTCCCTAATGAACTTATGTTCCTGGGATGGGAGTGCATTAACCTGTAACATATAAACTTATGTTAAATCCCCACTTTTGCATTGCATAGAAAGAGAGAGAGAGATAGAGAGATCAGTGTTTAGACCTACAAAGTTTCAACCTCTTCCAACTCTTGTAGTTGCACCATGTTTCTCTTTTGTGTATTCAGCCAGACAGAGAAAGAGAGTATTCAGTTATGTGTGTGTGTGTGGGGGGGGGGGAGAGAGAGAGAGAGAGAGAGAGAGAGAGAGAGAGAGAGAGAGAGAGAGAGAGAGAGAGAGAGAGAGAGAGAATAACCATTTGTGTGTGTGTGTGTGTGTGTGGGAGGGGGAGAGAGAGAGAGAGAGGGAGAGGGAGAGGGAGAAATGCAAGCTTTGTTTGTGTGTGGGCACATGATTGTGAGAGAGAGAGAGGGAGAGAGAAAAGAGATAGAGAGAGACTCCGAAAGAAACTCCAGCCTACGACGTGGGAGAAGGGAATCATGAATTGTAAAACATAAAAGTTTGAATAAACTCCACACCCCCCCCCGCCGGCACGTGGGAGAAGGGAGTCATGAAGGTTTGAATTGTAAAACCTAAAAGTTAGAATTGTGAGGTTTTTTCATAGAGTAAAATGGATTTCTTGAAATCTAGCTTTACACCTTTCAAAGAGCTAGTTCACTACCCAAATAGCATTGTCCAAGACAGCTTTTTTGTACACATATTCATGTTTCCACCCCTAGACATAGGTTAGTTAACACCGGGTGATGCTTTATTCATAATTTTGAATCTCAATAGGTTTCTCATGAGTTTTTCAAGATTGTTAATATTTGTATTATTTTTAATCATTTTTAATAAATTTATTTGGACTAAAAATATATTAAAAGATCTTTAAAATTTAGGAAACATAACCTTTGAAATAGTAAAACTTAAGAGTCAATTTTTTGAAAGTTTGCAAAGGTTTTAGGTTTAGAAAAATGAGTTTAGAACCACTATCATGGCCATCTTTATCATAGAATAGATTAATTTTATAACCATAAAGTCTAAAAAATACTCGAAAAACTATAGAAAAATCCCAAATGGTACTAGGGTTAGTAAATTAGGATTAAATAATGAAGTGATATGTTTTAGATAAGAAAGCAGAAATTTTAAAGTAGAGATTATTAAGAAAACGATAGTTTAATGGGAAAGAGTTCTAAAATACATACAGTTTCAGTGTAGTCGAGTCTAGTTGATTGAACTCGATCTAGTCCTCATAGATTAAGGAAAATAGGATCATCTTAAGAAAGGATTTTAATCAAGATCTTACAAAGGAATAGATTAATATCCATCTCTATCATAGAATAGATTAATTTTGTAATCGTAAAGTCTTGAAAAATACTCAAAAAAACTATAGAAAAATCCCAAATGGTACTAGGGTCAATAAATTAGGGTTAAATAATGAAGTGAGATATTTTAGATAAGAGAACAGGAACTTTAAAGTAGAGATTATTAAGAAAATGATAGTTTAATGGGAAAGAGTTCTGAAATACGTATAGTTTCAATGTAGTCAAGTCTAGTTGATTGAACTCGATCTAGTCCTCATAGATTAAGGAAAATAGAATCATCTGAAGAAAGAATTTCAATCAGAATCTTACAAAGGAACTCTAAGTAGATTTTAGAAGAATTTTTTCCCCAAAAAATAGCATTGCTAGAAGTATTAGAGAAAGATCTTAACGGAGAGTTAGGCATTTGGTTCTCCATCATGAAATAGGAAGAATGAGAATTGGGATATTGTTTCCCAAGCTTATGTACATTGTTGATGAGTGATGGGATTATGCTCCCTATCTACATTATTCTGGCAAGATGACATATGATTCCCAAGTTATAGTGTAGGTATTCTACTACGCATATGATTGACAGCATCCTTCAAAAATGAAATTTGCACATGGTAGATACAACAACATGATAATGTGTCCTTGAGTTTTTAGACAAAGTATGGCTTCACTGATGACTCAAAAGCACAAAGCTAGATTGTGACATTGGGAAAAGCACCCTTAAAACGTTGGAAGAGCTTAGTCTGTAATCCAGAACATAGAAAGAATGTAAGCCACCTATAAACATATCAATAACTATTAAGCCACCTATACACCGCTATTAACAGCTATAAGGTGGCTATTACAAAGTTATTAGACAGCTATTAAATTGCTACTAGAATCTTGTCTAATAGTTAGCTATCAATAAGCTAGCAGAAAGCTGTTGGGTGGCAGACAATCATTAGACAATTATCAGTAAGCTATTAGGAGGCTATCTCTACTAGCTTTTAAATAGCTAATAGTTGTCTACAGCTATACCAGTGACCAGCTATAGTAGTCAAATATAAGATAGATAGCTATTAGATATAATTCTATTAGTAGGTAGCTATCAAATAGCTAATAAAAAACTATAAGGTAGCTATTACCAGTTTATTAGACAGCTATTAAATTGCTATTATAATGTTGTTTAATAGTTAGCTATCAAATGAGCTAGCAGACAACTATTGGTGGGTGGCTATTAAACAGTCATTAGAGAACTATGAGAGAGTAAGCTATCAGGAGGCTATGCCTACTAGCTTTTAGGTACCTAATATTTGTCTACAGCTATTATAGCAATGTCCAACTAGTAGGCAGATATAAGATAGATAGCTATTAGATATAATTATATTATGTAGCTATTAACAACTACTATTAGTTAGCTATCAATAGCTATAGCTGTCAACAACTATTAAAACTAGAAGATAAATAGCTATTCGATATCATTCTATGAGACATATAGCTATTAGTAAGCTATTACACTATTATTATTACACAACTAATAGATATATAGAGTTGTTAAGCTATTAGAGGCACATCTATTAATTAGTTACACAACATCTAATAAGTAGCTACTAGCTATATATAGGTATTGGTATAAATTAAGTGCACAACTATAATTGAACTAAGGTTTCTATTAGATTCATATCTATTGAATAGCTAAAATAGCTAGTTATTTATTAGATATCTAAAAGATATACAGCTATTAGACAACTATTACGTATATGTTAGGTGAGCATGTATTAATCAAGTCTTAGTTAGCTACACACTCTAGCTGTTAAGTAGCTATTGTCTATCTATTAACCAGCATAGCTAGTTACCTATTAGATATGCTACAGATATATACAACTATGAGAAAGCTATTAGGTAAATATTAGATGCACAGTTATTAAACAACTATTAGGCATACCTATGATACATCTAGTAGATGAATTGGGTGCTTGATGTAGTTCTTTCGACTAATTCTTTTTCGACATATGTACTTTTTGTTAGGGGAAACACGAGTCTGAGTTGTCCAAAAAGTGACCACCAACTTGGTTGTTTCCTATGACATGTGGAGAAAGACAACATGGAGTTGTCATTTTCAAGTTCCAATCAAGATTTTGCCACATAAAAGTTCCTTCTATCAACAAATAGTAGCTTAGAGACATCAGTGAGTTTGAGGCCAGCTGACTCCTCTAATTCTTTTGAGTTTAAGAGCATCATCAAGGCAGACCTTTTGAGGAATAATTTATCCCCAGACTATGGCTTCTTCAAACTTTGGAGCGTGTTGCGAATATTTGCTCTATGAGCGTTGTTTGAACATCTTTCTGGTGCCTTGGAGCGTGCCTTGGAGCTGTGTCTTACAAATCTTTTAATGATGGATCAAGGATTAGCTGATTGAAGATGTCTTCTTAGTGGCCATGTCCATTCCATTTGTTTGCGCACGATGAAAATACCGCACAATCTCTTTGGAAATTTCTGCTCTTCTTTTGCCATCAACGGTCTCTACATGGTCCCAGTTTCTTGCTTCCTCTGCTTTTCTTTTGTTTCTGGCTCTTTGTTTTCTTTTCCGTTGTGCTTCATATTCCCTAATCAACTTACGTTCCTAGGATGGGAGTGCATTAACCTGTAACATATAAACTTATGTTAAATCCCCACTTTTGCATTGCATAGAAAGAGAGAGAGAGAGAGATAGAGAGATCATCAGTGTTTAGACCTACAAAGTTTCAACCTCTTCCAACTCTTGTAGTTGCACCATGTTTCTCTTTTGTGTATTCAGCCAGCCAGACATAGAAAGAGAGTATTCAGTTGTCTCTGTGTGTGTGTGTGTGGGGGGGGGGGAGAGAGAGAGAGAGAGAGAGAGAGAGAGAGAGAGAGAGTAACCATTTGTGTGTGTGTGTGTGTGGGAGGGGGGGAGAGAGAGAGAGAGGGAGAGGGAGAGGGAGAGGGAGAAATGCAAGCTTTGTTTGTGTGTGGGCACACGATTGTGAGAGAGAGAGGGAGAGAGGGAGAGATAGAGAGAGAATCAGAAAGAAACTCCAGCCTGCGCGGCGGCGAGCGAACGTGGGAGAAGGGAATCATGAATTGTAAAACGTAAAAGTTTGAATAAACTCCACCCCCCCCCCCCCCCGCACGTGGGAGAAGGGAGTCATGAAGGTTTGAATTGTAAATTAGAATTGTGACGTTTTTTCGTAGAGTAAAATGGATTTCTTGAAATCTAGCTTTACACCTTTCAAAGAGCTAGTTCACTACCCAAATAGCATTGTCCAAGACAGCTTTTTTGTACACATATTCATGTTTCCATCCCTAGACATAGGTTAGTTAACACTGGGTGATGCTTTATTCATAATTCTGAATCTCAATAGGTTTCTCATGAGTTTTTCAAGATTGTTAATAATTTGTATTATTTTTAATCATTTTTAATAAATTTATTTGGACTAAAAATATATTAAAAGATCTTTAAAATTTAGGAAACATAACCTTTAAAATAGTAAAACTTAAGAGTCAATTTTTTGAAAGTTTGCAAAGGTTTTAGGTTTAGAAAATTGAGTTTAGAACCACTGTCATGGCCATCTTTATCATAGAATAGATTAATTTTATAACCATAAAGTCTAAAAAATACTCGAAAAACTATAGAAAAATCCCAAATGGTACTAGGGTTAGTAAATTGGGATTAAATAATGAAGTGATATGTTTTAGATAAGAAAGCAAAAATTTTAAAGTAGAGATTATTAAGAAAATGATAGTTTAATGGGAAAGAGTTCTAAAATACATATAGTTTCAGTGTAGTCGAGTCTAGTTGATTGAACTCGATCTAGTCCTCATAGATTAAGGAAAATAGGATCATTTTAAGAAAGAATTTTAATCAAGATCTTACAAAGGAATAGATCAATATCCATCTCTATCATAGAATAGATTAATTTTGTAATCGTAAAGTCTTGAAAAATACTTTAAAAAAACTATAGAAAAATCCCAAATGGTACTAGGGTTACATAATGAAGTGAGACGTTTTAGATAAGAGAACAGGAACTTTAAAGTAGAGGTTATTAAGAAAATGATAGTTTAATGGGAAAGAGTTCTGAAATACATATAGTTTCAATGTAGTCAAGTCTAGTTGATTGAACTCGATCTAGTCCTCATAGATTAAGGAAAATAGAATCATCTGAAGAAAGAATTTCAATCAGAATCTTACAAAGTAGATTTTAGAAGAATTTTTTCCCCAAAAAATAGCATTGCTAGAAGTATTAGAGAAAGATCTTAACGGAGAGTTAGGCATTTGGTTCTCCATCATGAAATAGGAAGAATGAGAATTGGGATATTGTTTCCCAAGCTTATGTACATTGTTGATGAGTGATGGGATTATACTCCCTATCTACATTCTGGCAAGATGACCCCTATTACGAGTAATAGAAATCATGAGGGAGACAATTCCATGAGTTGGACTACTTGCAAGCTACTTTCCCTTGATTGTAAAAAGGATTATTTGCATTGCATAATCATTAAAATGAGCATTGAGCATGAATAATTGGTTCCAGGTTGAGAACTTCCGAGGAGATCGGTCTGAGGGCGCATTGTGGGATACTGACCCTTCCTGTAGTGGCGTAGGGTGTGTGCCCCTAGCATAGTTTAGGTGAGGGATGGGAGAAGCAGCCCATGGATCCTGCAGGGGGACATGGCCCATGGTCAGGCACTTCTGCGGGAAGACCAGTCTAAGGCATAGTCTAGGTAAGGGACGGGAGAAGCAGCCCATGGATCCTACATGTGTCGTCTACTATTAAGGTGTGTCGTCAGACCTAATAACGGTTTATAGTGTGATGCCCACTCAATAATGACCGGATGGCTTTTCAATGAGTTTCTAATAAGTCATCTACATCGTACTTCCACATACTTACATAGCATTATGTGCAAATCATTTAGCATCAAATAAGTTGTCATAATTTACATTGAGATAAAGAACTCTTCTAGAAAGAATTGTCTTCGTATTTTACGAGCATGTGAGTAAAGAAGATTGGATGTGTGGGTAAATGTGAGATCCTTTGACCCAGTAGTCGGGTGAGCTAACCCATGGTGTTGATGAGATCGGGGTTAGGATCTAACAAGAGTTGAAAAAGGATATATAAACTAGAAAGTGGTGGTGGTAGGGTGGACCCAAAGGATCCGAGTACTTTCCAAGATGGAAATGAAACATTTCTTTTGGAAAAAAATTTGGTGTGCAAATTTTAAATAGAAACGACAAATGGGTAAGGCTATTACGAAATTAAAGTTAGAAAGTTAGAAAAGGGTACAATAGCTATAGAGATAGCAGTCGCTTCCATCAAGCAAGGAGTATGGCCACCTAGTGACTTAAGCTACTAGCCGATCACTTGCTTGTGAGATTTGATGTGAGGAACCTATCTAGTAGGGTAAGTCCTTGGAGGAATCATCGACTCTAACCACCATTAAGGCTTCTTTGGACATAATGACTAGAAGTCTGACTAAGATGCTTGATGGTGGCCGAACATTGTCTGAGCCCCGAGTGGGGGATCTACTACTTAGAATAATGGACATAGAGGGAATTCTAGTGGATATTAAGATCCTCACATTTTTTATGTCCCTACTCTACAGCACCGGAAGTCCTATTGTGCATTTTTTATGCCTCTTCTGCTCACCATGTAGCACGACACATGGGTGCATTTATCTTATGCTTCTTTCATGAAGCAATTTACATGGTCTTCATCAAACACCTTCACATGCATGACTTGTGGAACTTTCGACACCACATATATGATCCAAGGTGCTACAACACCCACTTTAGGATCATGGGGTTCATCGATAGTATCTTCCTTGAAAAATATGCATGAGCTCCAAGTGGCATTGGCTTGGAAATGACAACGTAAAAGGATCTTCATTGACATCAAGGGAAGACTCTTCTTCCTCAACTTCATCCTTTTTAATTTGAGTCAAGGGTTCTCTGCTAGGGATGTCATGGGTTCTCTCCCAAGTTTATCCCCCCCAGAATCTAATTATTTTTTATGTATTTTGGATATATTGTAACACCTTGATGCTATGAAAAGAAAACATGTATTCTTATCCCAGTTAGTCAAGGGGGTAACTAAGCAATAATCTCACCTTGGATTATAAGCTAATTGAGGGAATAGCATGGCTGGGAGGTGCAATGGGCATGGCTAGGTCGCCTGTCTATAATGATATGATGGAGTTGGAAGTTGGCTGCTTATCATCTTCACTGCAAGGAGGGGTGTTGGAATAGTCAAAGTCTTAGTGGTACGAAAGGTTATTAAGGTCTTTTGGTGTGAAGGTTATTAAGGTCTTTTGGTGTGAAGACATTAGGTGTGAACCACCTCTTATTAAGGGACAAAAGATAATGACCTAGTGCCTATTAAAGCGTCAAGTCTTAGGCATATAATTCATTCATCATCGTGTTGGAATAGTTTAAGTCTTAGTGGTGTGAAAGGTTATTTAGGTCTTTTGGTGTGAACACATCAGGTGTGAACCACCTCTTATTAAAGGACAAAAGATAAGGACCTAGTGCCTATAAAAACATTGTACATGGTGAAGTCTTAGGCATATAATTCATTCATCATCATGTTGTGCAGTCACTCTCCCTCCATTGTGCTCTCTCTCTCTCTCTCTCTCTCTCTCTCTCTCTCTCAAGCACTATGTAATCTTAACAACAATAATGCACACCACCTTCATTGTGGGTAGATGCCAAATGAAAATGGGATGGACTCATTCATCAACACCATCAAATGCCCCCCTAGGAGTGCTTGCAAATGGACTCGACACTTACACAACCTTGTGAACTTGCCCGCATGTCATAATAAATATGCTTTTAAGGTGCAACAAATTTCATTTTAAAGTGCAACAAAAAATTCATGTTGGGTGCCTATTTCTTAAAGTTCAATCACATGCACTTTAAATTGGCTAGTAAAAGAGTCTATTGTGAATCCTTGGGTTTAGTAATCAAACCTTAGGATAACTCCCTCCTTAATTAATTGTGAGGAGAGCATATTTCACAATTTCGTGAGTGTGGATTAACTAAATGGTCACTTAACCTTAGACTAAAACGTAGAGTCGACCATATCTCATAGCATGCACCTCTCCTAGCACAAAGACTCCATCCACCACCACTACCACGCCTTTCTTCCTCTCTCCATCCCACCTCACTTCCCCTCGTCCTATACCATCCCAAGGACCCCAAGAGACGATAACATGCAGCAATCCCCTCTTCACCCTCCTAGATATATGAGAGAAAAAAAGATGCAAAAGATCTCAAGAGTGAGTGAGTGTGTGTGTGTGTGTGTGTGTGTGTGTGTGAGAGAGAGAGAGAGAGAGAGAGAGAGAGATCTTTTCAGCACACTTCTCAAATCCGACAATTTCAGGTCCTTGTAATTCAAACCAGACGTCATTGTTTTTAACCTTCGAAAATTGAACAATGTAACTAATTCAACAATGTAAAAAGAAATTCAATGCCCTCCTATTTATTACAAGGTTAATACTTGATGATCTATTAAGTTACAAGATCAATTAAGATCCAGCACTCTTTCTTGTAGAGAGGTCATTCAATTTCAAGTGGCACCTCCTTGGAACTTAAGACACGCCCACATCATACCCCACTGCTCTCCCAAAGCAAGGTTCTAGTATCAACAATACAAACTCATGGTTCTTACAGGCATTTTGTGGCAGCCAGAAGCACCTCCAACACAGTAGAGAGGCCAAATTTTGCTTGTTTTTAAACTAATCTTCATTAAAGTAAACTCTACTCTTGCAAAATTTTGGTGCTGAAACCATTAGACAACGATCCAAAGGGCTGCATGGAAGCCTCAAGCTTCAGAAGAGATTACCTTGCATAAAGATAGAAGCCACAAATAGAATAGGACGTGTATTTAGGGCCAACACTGTCGATTATCCCAAAAAAGTGTTAACATACAAAAACCTGTTAATAGTACGATTTTAAATAGGGACCCAGAGCTAACACAGGGCCATAAACCTTAGCAGAGTAGCATCACATTACAAAGAGAAAAGGAAGAGATAAGCCAACTGTCAAGAACTCTGCCACCCAAACACGGTGTCGAAGCAGCCGATACCATCAAACTCTGGCGCAAGCTTCGCAATGCTAAAACGAGACATTAAGCTTCTTCTTTGTGCAGGAGCTGGAGATCTGTGGTTGGAATCCGGCTGTTGACAACTTTCATGATGAGCCTGCAATCCATTAAGCAGCCGAATATCAGGCATCTTACACACAAGCTTCTGGTCAGAGATCTGACTAGACTTCAACAGGCAATATTGTCTGCCTTAGGAAAGTTTGCCACCCATTTCTTTTTTCATGTTCCACATATCATCATGCTGCAGAATGAAAAAACCTGCACACTAAACACTTAATGGTAGTTTGTAGAACAAAGATCAGATGGCAAGTTGCAACCATCACATGCACCAATATAATGGCAAACATCCAACAAGCAAAGCCACCGGATTATTTGATCAAAATTGCATAATAATATGTAACGCTAATGGAAGAGCTGTAATTGACGTCTAATCAAGCAGGTAAATGAGCTTTCAGCAGAAAATATCCCCCATAAACTTTTTAAATTGTTATGGGATCTTAACCCTAGAGGTAATCCACTGTAAGGTTGATGTGTTCAAGCCATAAGCGCTCAAGCCCTAAGGTTAATCTGCTGAAACCCAAAGGTTGATCTGATAAAAAGCTAATGTAGGTCTGCGCATACCCTAATCTGCCCCTAAGGTGAATATGCTCAAACGTGAGGTATATCTGCTCAAACCCTAAGATTAATGTGCTCAGACCCTACGATTTATCGGCTCAAAACCTGGTATTTCTCTGCTTAAGATGCGAGATTATTCTGCTCAAACCCTGCACAAACCCGCTTAAGATGCGAGATTATCCTGCTTAAACACTGCTGAAATGGAATATAGAAGAATAAAAGCATACCTGAGAAGAGGTTTCTTGAGCAGCAGGAACGGAGGCGGCGGGGGGGAAATCGCAGAAGCGAAGCAACTGCACCTCAGACGTGCAGAGGGCGCCCATGGCCCCTGTGGCAAGGCCTGCGAAAGACCCAAAAGTGGCCATCTTTTCTCTCTCAGAATGAGAGAGACAGAGCCTCTCTTTCTGCAAGGCAGTGAAGACACCGAACAAGAACAGAAGGAAGACAAACCTGGCACAACTCATCTCTTTATACAAGGGGATTTTTTTCCAAGTTTTTTTTTTTATATGAAAATTTAGTTTTCCAAAAGTTAAGCTACCCACTACCAAAAAAAAGAGGGGTTTTTTTATTTACTTTTTGGAAAATTTAGTTTTCCAAAAGTTAAGCTACCCACTACCAAAAAAAAGAGGGTTTTTTTATTTACTTTTATAAACAATTTTTTGCCTACCTTAATTTAAAATTAGTTATTATACAAAAAATATATTTACATTCAGCCACATAAAAGGGTGGCCCTTAAAGAGGAATCTCATGTTTAAATATATTTTGGTACTTCTTCTCTTCTACTTTTCTTCTCCCCCTCTCATTAGTTAATTTAAAATTAGTTATTATACAAAAAATATATTTACATTCAGCCACATAAAAGGGTGGCCCTTAAAGAGGAATCTCTTGTTTAAATAAACTTGCAAAAAGTTCAAGCTAATCTTTTTTTTTAACCCACAACCCCAAAAAAAAAATCAACAAGATTCTTTTGGGCCCAAAATGTTATGTTATGTTTATTAGCATGCCCTTATAAAGGAAGGCCTTCAATCCTGCTCACCTGCTAGCTATTTTGTTATTATTTGAAGTACAAAAAATCAGGGTATGTGCTTCAGAATTTTGTCATCATGTTGTATCTCTTATGATATTATATTGCTATGATGTAGCAATTGATACTTGCCAAGTTGCACTAAGATGCTAAACTTGGTTTAGGTGTATGCTTCTAGTCTCCAGCCAGTAACATGGGGTGTCCCATGTTACATGCATCTTTGCTTTTTAAATGCATGTTGAAAGGTGTTTGCATGAAAAAAATGAAAAAGCTTACTCAAGCTAAAATTCATTAAGTTATTTTTTGCCTTAGCAACAACAGTTTAAACTCTTCCTTAAGCAACACATAAATACCAAATCTTTTATTATCTTTCATCTACTATTCATGATTACCTTTTCAACTACTATTCATGATTCCTTATTGAGGGGTTTTATGTTCATAGCATCTTTTACTACTAGAGCCCCCTCCACTAGTTTACCTTCCTACCTTATAAGTACTATCAAAATCTTTTAGGAATTCTTGAAGGGGACCTACATGTAACATTGCAGCTCATATATGTATACTTTCTTACTGGATGATGAATTTAATTCAACCTCTTGAGCAAAAGTCTCTCTCTCTCTCTCTAATACTTTAGAAAATTAACTGCATGCCTATAGAGAACCATTCTTTTGTTTAAATATGTTGCTCTCCCCAAGGCATGGGTTTTATGCAACTTCTTTGGCTTTTTTCCCTAGTTCCACATTCCTCTATTGATGTGCCAAAAGCGGCCTTTGAGAGGGAGGCTCCATGACAACAAGGGGGACTTCTCTTTATGCATCTATAGTGGTTTTAAGATTCTAAAAACTTCATGTATAGCAAGTTGTATAGCTAATCCAAAAGACATTACAAAATGGACGACCTCACATGAACTCAAATTATGTCTTATAAAGGAGAAAAGAGGTATTACACTACAAAGATAAGAGTGTCCACACCCTTAAGACGACATTGGTATACATTTCATGTGTTAATGTATCAATATATATCTCGATGGATATTCAAAAAAAGTGCAAGATGTAGTGTTCGTAATGTTAAATTTATGGTGAGTAAAAGCCTAACAACAAGTCCATAACGAAGAGCTTTAAAAAACAACTCACTCTCACCAAAATGAGAGTGAGCCCCAAGTAGAACAAGCTATATAGTTTTAAAAGCATTTAATGCACACATGCTTTGCGCAGGATAGTATAACTCATGTGTGTAGAGCATAGCCTGTGGCTAGTACTTTACATGTTGTAACCCATAAAACCTCCTCACCTTTTTCCCTTTTGAATTTAATGATAAGGGTAAATGGACCCAACAATGATACACATTTGGGAGAATCCTTGCCTTTTTTTTAAGTGCACACCATAGAGACCAAGCTACCTTGCTTGAAACTAACTCCTACTTCACAAAAAAAATAAATAAGAGAGTGGTCCTTTTCCATTCACCAAAATGCAAACCCAACTTCCAACATCTCTCCTTTGGGGATGCATGGCCATGCCACCTTCTATCCCCTACCTCTCAACCTTAAGGTGGGTTAGTAGGTAGATCTGAGCTAAGAATCATGAGTTCCATCATCCACAATTCCTTGATTCACCTATGGAAATATTTGTATTATGAGAATCACACTCATGTCCCCAACTCACACTCATATACATTTCATACAAGGTTTTTACATCGCTATATAGCTTTATGAGCATTTAATGCACACATGATTTATAACTCATGTGACTAGAGCACAGCCTATGGCTTAGGCTTCCTCAACCACCTATGACACTATTTATATTATGAGAATCACATTCATATACGTAACTCACACTCATATACATTTTATACAAGGTTTTTACATCACTATATAGCTTTAAGAGCATTTAATGCACACATGCTTTAAAACTCATGTGACTAGAGCACATCATGTGGCTAGCACTTTATATGTGACCCATAAAGGCTCCTCACCTTTTTTCCTTTTGAACTTAACGATAACAACAAATAGACCCTATATTGATACACGTTTGGGAGAATCCTTGCCTTTTTTTTTAAGTGCACACCATGGAGAACAAGCAGCCTCCCTTGAAACTGTTAATCCAGAGAACTTCTAGATTGACAGCCTCCCTTGAAACTTCTACCTTGCAACAAAATAAAAGAGGAGTCAACCTTTTCAATTCACCAACCTGTTAATGTGGAGAACTCTTGCCTCGCACAAACAAAATAAAAGAGGAATCAACCTTTTCAATTCACCAGCCTATGAATGTGGAGAACGCTTGCCTTGAAGCAAAATAAAAGAGAGAGTCAACCTTTTCAATTCACCAATATGCAAACCCAAATTCTAGAATCTCTCCTTTTTAAGGGTGGTTGGTCATTCCATATCCTAATTCCTACCTCTCTCCTTTGGGGATGCATGGCCATGCCATCTCCCAATCCCTACCCACCCAATGTGCGTTAGTAGTAGGCAGACATGGGCTAGGAATCCTAACTCCTACCTCTCTACTTTGGGGATGCATGGCCATGCCATCTCCTAACCCCTACCTACCAACCAATGTTCTTTATTAGGCAAACGGGGGCTAGGAATCCTACCATCCACAATCTTGGTGACCTAGGCTTCATCGACCCACCTATGGCACTATGAGGACTCTCATAGTCCACAATCTTGGTGACATGGGCTTCCTCTACCACCAATGGCAATCTAATATTCTTGGGACACATGGTTCTCAAGTTTTGAGGATTGAATGAACCTCGATGAATGGGTATGGAAGTTGCCAAGATTCTAGGTCTTGTGTTTAGTCTAAAACTACCACCATTTGGTAGATTGGATCCACTAGTTGATAGGGTAGCTGATCAACCTATCATATGACCACCCCAAGGGGTAGTATATCAAAATAGATTTGGCATCTTTCATCATGTTTGATCATCAGTCTTGATACCTACTTTTACCTCATTGTACACCCTTCTTTTATATTGCACATAGCCTCCATCTTAGTGTCTCTCTCTGAGTTTTCAATCTAAGCACTCTTTTAACCTATTCAATGCCTTGATTTGGTCAACGAGAGCCAATGGTCAATATGGGAAGTACTAATGTAAGAGATTAGGGTTTAGGCTAATATGTGTAGAAATCAAAGCTTTAGCAAAGGGACTAAGCTCACGAGCAGGCCTCTAACTTATTGACCGAGCACCTCGAGCACCCAAGATGGTTCCACATGATGAAAAGCACCAATTTTTAGGTTAAACACATTGATTAGGTATACATCGACTAAGGACATATTCTAAATGCTCAAAGATCAAAACCCAATGGCATGATGATGAGAAGATAATTCTAGCTTAGAGCCTTGTTTTGACAAATATTTAAAATATTGGCAGTTGTAATGGCACTAAGGTATGCACATGCCTAGGCCACATTTTCTTAACTATAAGTTAGGAGAATAAGGAGTTAAACACTAGACTAGATAATAAGTGAGTCTTAAGCAACAACAACGACAAGTGTGAACATCCATAAATTTAGTTGTATATACGTCAAAATCTTTGCACTCAATAAGGAGTTAAATACTAGACTAGAGAATTGGTGCATTTTAAGCAATGAAAAGTGTGAACATCCATAAATTTAATTGTATGTGAGTCAAAATCTCTACACTCAATACACTTTTTACATCCCATTTTAAACTTGTGAGCTCTTCCTGTTCTCTTGGCCTAATGTGGATGCTTCAAGTTCTTTTTCTGATGTGTTGCTTGCTCGAAATCTCTTGCTACATGATATTTATAGACATTGGTACTCTTATGTGTTGATTTGGCAAAGAGGAAATTTGACACTTATGTAAGTGTGGAAAGTTTGTGTAAGCTTGCCTTGAGTGAGTGAGCATCTCGGGCTAAGACACATCCTTGAGCAAAAAGTTATCTAAGTATAGATATCTAAGTATGAAACATGAATCGACCTAGGGAGAAGAAGGAAAGGAATGCAAGGAGTGAGAATATAGTAAAGGTCGTATGAGAGAGAAAAGGTTGAAACTCTTGTGAAGGTAAGATGGTAGAGCAAACTTTCTTGGGGTTTTCTTTGTGTATCTTGGAGTAGAGAATGCACAAGGAGGCATAGCCTTGTTAGGGGTAAAGAAGAGAGGAGAGTGGAAAAGGCTTGTTTTCTCTACACAAACTTGGTTCTCTCTCTCTCTCTCTCTCTCTCTCTCTCTCTCTCTCTCTCTCTCTCTCTCTCTCTCTCTCTCACACACACACACACACACACACACACACACACACTCCATAAAAGTGATGTGAAAAACTTATGTCATGACATCCTTGAAGCTTGGCTTGAGGTTATGAGTCTCCCATTCACAAAAACAAAAAAAAAGAATATCACATATCATGATCACCTTTTGATTACTACCTTGGGGTGTCCCATGTTGCATGCATCTTTGCTTTCTTGAAGCTATTAAAGGATGTCCATCCTGCTTACATGCATATTAAAAGGTGTTTTGCATGGAAAAAAATAGCGATAGTTCAAATTCTTCATAAGCATAAATGGAAAAAAATAAATACCAAATCTTTTATATTTCATCTACTATTTATGAGTGCCTTTTCATCTAATATTTCATCTACTATTCATGAGTGCCTTTTCATCTTATATTTCATCTACTATTCATGGAAATAAATAAATACCAAATCTTTTATTTTTCATCTACTATTCATGAGTGCCTTTTCAACTAATATTCATGAAGGGGATTTTATGTTCATAACAGTGATTATTTCTTTTACTACTAAATCCCTCTACTAGTTTATCTTCCTACCTTATAAGTACTATCAAAATCTTAATAGTAATTCTTGAAGGGGGCCTACTTGTAACATTGTACTCATATATCTATGCTTTCTTACTAGATGATGAGCTTATATATCTTCCTACTTTATAAGTACTATCAAAATCTTATAGGAATTCTTGAAAGGGGCTTACTTGTGCCTACTTGTAACATTGTAGCTCATATATCTATGCTTTCTTATTGGATGATGACCTCAATTGAAGACATTCCTTTCTACGAGCACAAGTAGCTCTCTCTTGCTAATTGCATTTCCAATGGCGGTTAACTGGGTAATTGGCTTAGGCAAGCCCACCAACATATTTTTCAAAGGCTGTCTAAGTAAAGCAAGTGGTCATCATTCACCAAGTTATTTCAAAAGAGTCACCTATAATTTTTGAACCGCTCGGGCTATGGAGTTGTGAGAGGAGTTGTCCAAGAAAGCTTTTATGTGAGAGGAGTTGTCCAAGAAAGCTCTTACAAATAACAATGTAAGGAATGAGAACACACACTTCCCTTGTGCAATCTTAGAGCTCTTATGTGCCTCTTGTTCTCTTATCCTCTTGCTAGTGTGTGTGTGAGAGAGAGAGTGTGTGTGTGTGAGTGTGCTTGCAGGATATTGAGTTGCACCACCATGGCTATGAAGCTGTGAGAGGAGTTGTCTAAGAAGCTTGCAAACAACAGTGTGGTGAGTGACAACCACTGGGAAGAGAGAAAGGATTGGTCTCTGCTCAAGAGGTTGTAGGGCCACCCTTGGGAAGCTCAAGACAGGCTGGTTTTGCATCCCCCATGACTTGTAGATGAGTCTCTTGCTTTCTCTTTTGTTGAGCCTCATGGGAGTTGTGTTCTACAGAGCGAGTAGGTTAAGACAAGCTTAATATTGGTGCCGTCGAGGCAAGCCAAGTCTCAATTCTTTTTCCTCTTCCATTGCTCTTTCTTGTATTTTCTTCTATCTTTTTTACACTGTGTGCATAACAGTGGGGTTAAGGTGAAGAAGAAGGAGAAGGAAAGGGTGAGGGAGTTGTTTCTGTTAAAAATAATAAATAATAAAAAACATAAAATGTGATAACTTCTAGTAGAGAACCCAATTTTGCATAGTAATTGCAAATATGGATTCTTTGTTTTTTGTAGATAACTTTTAACTATTTGATCGCCCTAATTAGAGATCGGAGTCAAGAGTTGAAGTGACCATGTCCGAAAGGTCACTGGCCAAGTGCTAAAAATAGTAAACTAGGTTTAATAGGTTTATGTTGATGCGAGAATTGCCCCGGCTTGCTTGCTTTTTTATTTAGAGCCCATAAGAACCCCAAAAGCACACTTGCTATTTTAAGTGAAATTGCTTTTTAAGAAAAATAAAGTAAAAAAAGAGAGATTGGTTTCAAACTGTTGTCCAATCCAGGGCCAATCATCCTTGTGCACATCTAAATAGCTATTTATGCACGTGAGAAGTGGTCGAGTGATCGCTGGCTCTTTGGGAAGTGCATCAGACAAAGCTTCACATGCTCTTAAGGTCAAAAATCTGCAGTTCCTTGAACTGTGATAACTTCTGGAAGGGGACCTAGTTTTGCACAGTCTTTTTAGATTTGGAATTTTTGTTTTTTGTAGATAACTTTTGACTATTTGAACACCCTAATTGGAGTTTTGAATCAAAAGCTATGACTCAATCAAGTCGACCCTGTCTATAAAGGTGTAATTCTAAAGGGCTTCAAGAGCTTCCAAGATTGGCTCTCTCAGTCACACCAGGCATCCAAACTCAGTTCTGACTTTTGCTTGGTGTTCCTAACCCCAAGGACCATGACCCTACCAAGTATGGTTCTAAACTGCCAAAATTAGAAATTTGTCATTTTGAGCTTCCTAGGCCAACTGGGCAGAATAGAACTGCTATAAATAGGAAGGGGGAAACCCAATTAGGCATTTAAAGTGCCAAGCCTTTTAACAACAGGATGTGGACTACAGCCATACCTAACCATGTACAGATTAGACTTTATTTGACTTGCGCACTCCAAAACGGACCTTGCACGCTTGCGTGGCTGAAAATTTAGTTCATTTTGGAACTAATTTCTGCCCATGTTCGCTTGATTGTAGTTCCTAGATTAATTGAGGGCTTGGGGCGAGCACTTAGTTGGTAGTAGACCTTACCTAGCCCGACAATCTTGCTTAAGTAGAGTTGGCATCTTGCTGACAATACGAGAATATGGGCTGGTCGTAAACCCTTCCGCAAGAGGGTTGAAAAGTTCCTGTTTCATTCCTATGAGCCAACAGAGCAATTTCCTAAGGAATAGAGTTTACCTAGCCTCTAGTTGCATTCCGGCTAGGTATCTGTCAAATTTGGTTCAGTCCCAACTTCATTAGTCTAATTACTATTTTTAGTAAATTAGAGGGAAGAACTAAAACTAACTAGATTGAATGTAATTAAGGGTGCTATTGAGGATTCCTTGATAGTACACATACATGATTTGCCTGAAAGCATTCAATACACAGGATAAGTGAGTCTCTTCCTCTCTGATTCCAGAGGATAAAGACCTGCGGTTTGTGAAAAAATCAGTGGAGAATAGCTTTGAGGCTCACCCTCAAAATCTTTGTAAGAAGATTGAACAGTACCCGAATCCTATTAAGGAAAAGGAACAAATTGTTGAAGCCATTGAGTTGGTTTAAAAGACTCAACAAGAGCTAGAAAGCGTTTATGTACCACCTATTAAGGCTCCAAACCTGATTCCACCACCTCCACTATCTGTCATTCGTCAGTTAGGAAGTGAATTCTTGCACAAGGAGGAGGACTATGCAATGTTAATAGTTCCAGACTCTGAGGAATTAAACCTCTTTGAATTGCCCGATGACGGCAATGCCAAAGAAATGCCATTGGGAAATACACAAGGATAAGTTGAAAACTTGATAAAACCTATTCAAGATCATCAAGATTAGCCAGAGTCTCATGATTTCTGGTTGAATCTTAGAAATAGATCTCCTCTAAGATCTAGGGTTCCCTCTATCATCAATGCCACTTAACCTCTTGAAGGGACAGGTCCATTCCCACGCTTCCTAATTACCTAGGAAGTGATTTAAACTCTGAGGATGAGTGTGGAAAAGAAAGAGGATTCCCTCCTGTAACATCGAGATCTATGAGATTCCCTCCTGTAACATCGAGATCTATGAGATTCCCAAGGCTTGCTAGAAAAGTGAAAAACGCAAAGCGGCATAGGACATCTAACATGTTGCAATCTCTCTTATCTACACCTATCATGATGACATTGGGGGAAATTTTACAAGACAATCCTACCTTGTGGGAATATGTAAAACAATGGTTAAAGACCAAACACCCAATTGAGTCCTTGGACACGGAGTCTGAGGGAGAATTTGATATCGCTAAGGATGATAATTCCGACAACCAAAGTATTCATGAGGTACCCACCATCATCAAATTCGGGCAGTATCAGTACTATGAAGGGGAGGATACTAATGCAACCATTCCTATTTCTTATAAAAAAAATCAAGTATCTTCCATCCTTGATGGTGGAGCTGGTGTTAATATTGTGACTAAAGCCTATTGGATGTGATGGGGTGAACCTCCTTTAGAACCTACAGGTGTATCGGTCAAGATGGCCAATGGCTCTATTGATAGGCCTCTTGGTAATATTAGCCACATGGCTATGGATACCTATGGTATGTGCTTTTCCCATACTTTTGTAATCATGGATTACCAATTACAGCATAATATTGGGAAGGCCATTCATGAGGCAATTACGAATGATACAGGACTAGGGTACAAACCATATTTACCTCCAAAAGAATGAGCAAATCATTAGGGTGGATTTGATTAGTCAGAGAGCCCATCTAGTGAGCCAAACTCCTTTGGAAATCTATTCAGATATCACATTTCATACAGAAAAGTCTACCGAAAGAAGCATTTGTATGGTGTGCAAGCATAAGGCTGCAAAATTGGAAAGCAAAATCTTCATTGAAAAGAAAAGCTCCTTGATGAGGGAATAGACATTGGTCTAAGGAAAATGGAAGCAAAAGTTTCCGAACAACAAAAAGAGATTGCTTCTATTCGAGACCCCACTTACTGTGGGAACTGGATGCAATTGTTGGCTACAATAGACATAGTTCCAAACTCAACAGGAACAAATTTCATGAATGCCAATAATGAGGAGATATCTCTTTACATGAACGCTTCTTTGCAAAATGGTGACCCTACTTCTTTTCTACCCCATTGAGACAAGTTCTGATGAGGAAATTTCTAAGTGTATTTGTAAAGCCAAGAAGAAACTTAGAAAAATACGAAAAAGGCCAGTCACTATCAACCCTATACCCCATCCTGAGCTAGAAAATGAAAAACATTTCCTTCAATATGTCGGGGCGATGGCATCATTCGATGCGTTGACTGAAACCTTGGGTGATGACCTTAACCAGGTTGTTCCAATTCATAAAGTGGAGGCAAGACCTCTAAATCTGAAGGATAGCCTTGAGTCTGATGATCAAACTTCACGAAAATTATTGAGGTTGGCCAGAAAGAGAAGGAATAAGCTTCTTAAGGAAGCTGAAAAAGAAATAAAACGAAAGGCTCAAGAAGACGAACAGTTGGAAGAAGATGCTTCCAAGATTCTTGATTATTTCAGGAATTATAAACTAGATGAATTCTTTGTACAATGTGAAGAAGCACAGCAAACAAAGGGTGAAGGTTTTGAATCCTTATTCAAAGGCCTCGCCGAAGGTAAGAAAGTGGACATTGCAAACCCTCTACATCACCACAAACTTGATTGAATAGGAAGAGAATGATCTCATTGATGAAATTCAAGGATGTTTTTGCTTGGAAATATTCAAACATGAAAGGGCCCCCCTGAAGTCTACAAGCATACTATTCCAATCGTGAATGATGCATGACCAGTGTGCGACAAAGATCTCGTCCTATGAATCCAAATTATGCCAAATTGGTTAGAGAAGAGATTAATAAATTGATCAATGCTGGTTTTTTTTAATGAGATAGAACACACTGAGTGGGTTTCTCCTATTGTGGTTGTATCTAAAAAGAATGGAAAACTCCGAGCGTGTGTAGACATGAAAAAGTTCAATGCTGCAACGGTTAAGGATCATTATCCTTTACCATTTACTGAACAAGTCTTAGGAATGAGTGGCTGGAAAAGAAGTCTATAGCTTCTTGGATGGTTTCTCCGGTTATAATCAAGTGCAAATAGACCCTGGTGATCAACATAAGATGGCATTTATCACCCAATGGGAAATTTATGCCTATAAAGTCATGCCTTTTGGTTTGACCAATTCTCCAGTAACTTTCCAAAGACTTATGTGTACAACTTTTAAAGACTACCTAGAGGAATTTCTTGAAATCTTCATGGATGACCTTGGGGTGCAATCATCTTGGAAGGAGCATTTGAATTGTTTACGCAAAGTTTTCCTTAGGTGCAGAATTTATCAAATCTCTCTCAACCCTAAAAAGTGTTAGTTTATGGTCAGACATGGCATAATCCTAGGACATATTATGTCCAAGAGGGGGATCTCCACTGACCTTGGTAAGGTCAAAGTAATTTTAGAATTACCTCCTCCTACAAATGCCAAAGGAGTACAAAGGTTTATGTGTCATGTTGGCTATTATCAATGATTTATATACAAGTATGCTGATTTAGCTCGACCTTTTACAAGCTGTTGATAATTTGTTTGAACCAAAGAACTCCAAGAATCCTATGAGAAATTGAAGAAGGCGCTTGCTTCATCCCTAATTCTTTGCACTCCTTGTTAGATGTGATTTTCCATGTCCACATTGATGTCTTCGCCTATGCTATAGGATGTATACTTGCCCAACCAAGTGAACACAAGATGGATTTCCCTATAAGCTTTGCAAGTACACAATTAAATGAGGCTGAATAAAACTATACTACCATAGAAAGGGAAGGCTTAGGCATGGTTTATGCAGTCAAGAAGTTTAGACACTATTTATTGGCAAACACATTTATGTTCTTTGTAGACCATCAAGCCCTTCTTTATTTGGTTAACAAACCTTAGAGAGGATCACAAGGTGGCTATTGATCCTCATGGAATTTGACTTCTCTATCACTATGAGGAAAGGATTATCACATGTGCTTCCAGATCATCTGTCCAGAGTAACCAATGGTGAACCTCCGGTAGGTATTGACGATGACTTGTCCGATGCGTGCCTATTTTAAATAGACATAGTTCCTAAATGGAGCTTTGATATTGTGCACTTTTTAACGAATGGACTATCTGAATTGTCTAAAGAACAAGCACATCGATTAATTAAATTGGCAGTCCCATATCAGCTAATTATGAGGCAATTATATCAGAGTTCTTCGTAAATGCGTGATAGAGTCTGACTATGTAGCTATCCTTGAAGAAGCTCATAATGGACTAGGCGGTGGACATTTTGCCGTAGAAACCACTGCACGAAAAGTGCTTCAGTTGGGCCTATGGTGGTTGACACTCTTTGGTGATGCCTCAGAATTTGTCAAGAGGTGTGAGGAATGCTAGAGATTGTCTATTACTCATAATAAGGATCGTATGCCCTTGACTGTAGTCTACTCTCTACAAGTCTTCTAGAAGTGGGGGATGGACTTTTTTGGACCTATCAGTCCTGCGGCCAAATCATCTCAGGCAAGGTACATTATAGTGGCGACATGCTATTGTTCTAAATGGGCAGAGGCCCCTGCCACTATGAAAGCTGACGCTCAAATTACTACCAAATTCTTGTACAAAAACATCATAACAAGATATGGTTGTCCGCCGTCGCTGGAACTTGTAAGTGATTGAGGAACTCGTTTCATCAATGAGGTGATTACTTTTCTCCTGGCTGAGTTCATGGTTATTCATAGAAAATCTTTGCCATACTATCCTCAATACAATGGGCAAGCAGAAAGTACTAACAAGACTTTATGCACCATATTGACCAAAATAGTGAATGAACGACGAAACGATATTGAGAACGAAAACTTCGTGCTGCTCTTTGGGCTTATAAAAACGGCCTGTAAGACTGCTATGAGAACGATGCCTTTCCATATGGTGTATGGGTTGGAGGCAATCATGCCTCTGGAATATATTGTGCCCTCTTTGCAATTTCAGAAAAACTTGAGGGCAATGAGATATCCGAGAGGTTGTTCCACCTAGAACGTCTTGATGAGACTAGACTTCGTGCAGCCTATGGATTATATGTTGAAAATCTTTAAAGAAAGAAATGGTTTGACAACTACTTGAGTAAAAAAGACTTCAAAGCAGGTGACTTAGTACTTATGTACGCAGTCAAATGAAACAAACGAAAACTCAAGATGCGGGGCATGGGTCCATTTCGAATTTTTGAACTCACTAATTCAAGCTTGACCAGATTAGAGACCTTACATGGAATAACTTTTGACTCCTATGTAAATGGGAGCAAGTTGCAGAGGTTTTATGGACCACTTACAGAAACCATGCTTACAGCAATCCATGAGGCTAAACAAAGAAAACATGAGGAAAAAGAGAAACAAAAGCTAGCTCGGTTAGAAGCTGAGGCTCATGCCGAGAAGAGAAAGAACCAATCTAAAAGGCTATCTATTAGCAACTACCACGTGGCTAGCAATAACTAGGGAAATGATTATTAATATACCACCAGGACGGGTGCCTAGGATTCCGTGCCATGAACACATTGTATCCATCATTGTGTTTACTTGACACGAGGGCTGATTTAAGCCTTATGTCTTATGGAACTTGGGCTAGAATGGGTAAACCGATACTTCAAGATTCCCGCCTAGCCTTGAGCTCATTGTGTCTCCAAATGCCTCGGCTTATTAACTGTGTCTTATTATATCGAACAATGATCTTATGGAAGGTATTTTTCATGTCATGAATGCAAGAGAAATAAAAGAGGAAGTCATACTATGCAGGAGTTGGATGGCCAGATATGTCTTGGACATTCAATGGAAAGCTCATACATTCATGGCTCACTTACCTTTAGGCAATCCAACTATCTATTTGTCGAATGAGGTGCCAGACACCCCAATGTATCATATGCGTGCACCCATTGAATGGGAAAGGTTTTCATACAACTATTCTTCAGATGAAGAAGAACCACTTGAACCAGACTAGGAAGTCTTGTTTCCCAAGGAAAGGCAAATTTTAAGCAATAATGAATGGCCTACCCATAACAAATATTCTTCAGTTCCAACCTTGGTGTCCTCACCAGCTATTTAGAAATACAAATGGGTTGCCACCCAAGAAAGACCTGAAATATCTAGCTAAGGCACAAACAAAGAACTCCTTTTGGGTACCCAAGTCTAAAACCCATAGGCTCTCTAAAAATGATGAGTGGAATCCACATGCTTTCAAACCAACTCCGTCTGGAAGGAGGATAAAATCCATCCCTTTCTAGAATAAAGACTTTATTGGCCGATGTACAACCACTAAATCTACAAAGTGGATCCAAACAGGGAACTTGTGCCTTATTACTTGGAAAGCATCAACTAAAGATTTGCAGATAATGGAAGCACACAAAGTCAAGGCCGGGTCTAGGGAAGCAAGTTCTTGTGCCATCAATAGTAAAACTACTATGGAAACCAATAGGCAAGCTTTGTGCCAATACAAGGAATAACAAGGAAGCCCTGTGCCCAGAAAATCAGAGAGACGAGGGTAAACTAGTAGTGGATCAAGGGCTGATGACCTAAAGATAATTGATGATCTCATCCGCAACCTACCCTCTAGTTCAATGCCTCTTTCTAGTATAGACAATAGCACTCAGCCTCCTACCAACTTACTTTCAATGTTTGGTGGCAAACTAATGCATACCCAAGTGCACTCAGTCAATCAGATTAAAGGGTCATCAGTCAGAAGTTACAGTTTGTCCAACACAAGGACGTCTCTTGACAGCAGATAACAACAACCATAGACTCACCAACCCCGATTCGATTCATGATGCTTCCATGAGGTTTCAAACTGGTAAAAGATATCGGTTTTACACCAAGTAAAACTGCACCAAATCATAGTTGTGCATTTGGTAAAAGTTGAGCTTCCAGTCATCATATACTTCACACTATGGTATGTATTTGATCTTGTTATTTTCCAAATGGGTAAGTTTTTCCTTCCCTATTTGTCATTTATACAAATTTATATTTCTTTGTCAAGTCAAAATTGAAAATTTGTCCAAAATACAAAGGAGACTGCTGAAATTTTTCCAAGATTTTTCCCAATATGCAAAATCTTGAATTTTTCTACAAACTCTTGACTTAAAGACCGCATGGGTATGGAGTCACTACGCATGGACTACTGCACTCCTAATTTTACAATTATTAACCCTTCAACAACGTGTCTTATCCACCCACACTCAATGGCTGTAATGATTATATTCATTTGGGTATACATACTCATAGAGGAGTGTATTGGGTCTAGGAAGGGGGAGGGACATCTTGTAGGTCTTTAGCCTACAATATTTTGACTCACTTTGAACCGTTGACTAATGAGCCTCTGCATTTGGTTTCTTGTTTTTATAAAGTGCCCAATCAAATCATTGCTGATAAAATGCAAATTAGGTCAAATTAGAGCAATCCAGTTGTGCGATGATATAAATATGATAACTTTAGGATCGGCAATCTAGGCTATAGTTAATCCAAACTATGATAAATCAAAAAAATGGGATCGGCTATCCGGAAGTGTTAGTGATCTGATATTTACATGAATTGTGGTATCCAATTACTTCCAGTGGGGGTCCCCCATGGGTTGTTGGAGACAAAGTTTTTACATGTGTGATGTGTGATGTGTTGTGCATGTGCATGAGTAAAGATAGTCAAAGTGTGCCTCTTGTTGAGATATCAAGCTCATCTAGTGAGGCGGTGGACACTGATGACCCGCCTGGGGGATAGGCCCCACACTTACACCACTGAGATCATGGGTGATATGCGGCCAGTGGCATGACAGGCTGTGTGACAGCCATTCTAGAGACTGGCATAGTTATAGCGCCAGCTCATTTAGTTGGGTTCACACTATAGAGAACCCTAGTATGTATTTGGTTGAGTACCTTTTCATATTGTGTGTACTCTTATCTTTGTATATGGAGTGTTGAGTGTTGTGTGAAGAAGAAGAAGATTTTCAGCCTCTCACCTTGTGTGCTCTCTTTTAGGGTTTTGTGAGTGTGTGTGTGCTTTGCAAGAGCTCAAGCTCTCTTCTCCCCTGCATGTTTTCACCTCTTGCAAGTGCCATGTGAAGCAACACCCTAAAATGGTTTGTTAAGTCTACGTAATAATTTTGTTGTGCAAGAAATAATTGAACAAAGAATTTTCAGGCAATGGGTCCTACACTAGGTTAACCAGAGAAAGGTTTCCTTTTCATCATCTCATTAGTGCCCCCCCCATCCAAAGATGTACCTGAGAGGTACCCGAAGTCAAGGTTTCACCGAAAAGTTTTTTGTGAATAGTGTGTGAGTGGGACATATCTCCATCACTCCTTTGACTTAGACTTGGACTTGAGCCTTATGCCTACCACATCCCGTATAGGTAACTTGACTTGACTTTTATGCTTGCCCTCCAGCACAAGCAACTTGACTTTAAAAATGTTGTGAGAAGGACATGATGTGGTGTGCTTAGGATTTACACGGGCTCATTTTGGCCTTTCGCAACTTGACTCTAGACTCTTATTCGCTCAACACGCTTTGACTAGCCAGTTGACACTGTGGTGGCGGGTTACATACGTGTCTTTATTTTCTTCTTATGTCCCTATATTTGATGTGTAGTTGACAACCTCTTTATCAATAAGGCTTGGCCCATATAAAAATTGAAGACACTTGAGGGTCTTGGGGATTCCTAAGAATGAGGTTTGCTTGCCCAACAAGCTCTTCTACTCCTATTGTCAATGTGGAAGTAGGGATTACTGGGATATGTTCCAAAGCAATCTCCTTTAGGCTAGAGATCGATCGAAGTTCTTGGATTTTCTTTTGGAGTTGTTCCAAAGGAATCTCCTTTAGGCTAGACGTTGATGGGAGTTCTTGGATTTTCTTTTAGAGTTATTCCCTTTGATGGAAGTTCTTGGATTTTCTTTTAGAGTATTTCCCTTTCGATGGGATTCCTTGGATTTGCTTCTAGAGTTGTTCCCTTTATCCCTTTGTGTCTACTTTGGTTTTGCCTTTGTCGATCTTTTTAGGCACCCATAGCTACTTTGCTGCAACGTGTTGGTGTATCTTCTTTAAGCACAATGACGATTTTGATGTCCTTTTTGGTTCTTGTACTCTATCATGGTTGCACTCTTTAGCTAGTTTCATCTTTGGTACTCAAATTTTTCTCTATCCTTTGGTAGTATCCTAAGGCTTTTAAGGATCTTTCTATGGTCAATCACCCTTCAGTTTGTGGCTTCTCCTTTTCTTTGGGATCCATATTATCTTGTCACTTGGCCATTTGTTGCATGCTTGGAATATTTGCTTTTAGGATCCAAACTTGCTTTGGCCTATTGACCTTATTTTGTAGAGAAGTAGGTTCTCAGGTTCTCCACATCTTCAACCTCTAAAGGCTTGTTATGGATTTCTTTCTTGGCTTCATGCTTTTCCAGAGTTTCATGAGTTTCCAATAGATGTCCTAAGTGGTCTTTTAGTAGTTGATCCTTTTCTAAGACACTACCTTCATGGAATAGTTCTAAGACTGGCTCTGATGATCTCAGTTTAGGAATTTTGTGTAGAAACAACAAAATTGGTCATATCAGTCCCTCTATTTCTAGTTAGATCTGCTGCACCGCTTCATGTGCTATGTTTAACCTCGAGATATCCTCTCTCATGTTAGGGTATTCTTGTAATTTCTTTGTAAGGGGTTTGGTGTATTTAAGTCTCGGCTTATATCATCCCTTCACTGTCTTCTTGGCCTAGATTGCATCTGTTCAATCCATCAGGATTAATCTATCACTGCATTTTGTTCCTTATTCCTCATCCATAGTGATTTGAATCGGAGGTTCCAGAACATCTTTAATTTTTATGTATCTCGGATCATCCCTTGGATCCTTAGTTTGTTTGCACCTTTCATCTCTATGAGCTTGTGTGATGCTTTTCGAGCTTTCTCCCTAAAGTCTTTAGTTTTGTCCATTAAGATTGGCCTTTCTAGGTTTTCCACTCCCGGTTCTTCTTCTAAAGTGATTTTATTGAAGGAATTTGGAACACTCTCAATCTTAAAATACTTTGGGAGGCCCCTTGGATCCTTCTCTTTTGTCTCTTTCATGACACTAGGAAGTCCTTGGTCTGATTGGTTTAGTTTGAGGCTCTCTTGGCAATGCCATTGTTAGTGTCCTTATTTCTTCTTTTCCCTTTATTGCTCTTAAGGGATTATGATGCCAAATACTTTGTGGAATTCCTAACCTTGTAATTGCTTGTCTTGGTCCCTTTTCACACGACCTTCAATGGAACCTCCTTTTCCTCATTTTGAAGAAGACAATGAACAAGTTACACTGACAATTCCCAGCCTAACGGCAATTGATGATGTATTCATTAGAGGATTTGGAGTTGTTGTCTTAAGAGGGCAACTACTAATAAATGACAATGCTACACTTTGTACACCATCCATCTAATGGCAGTGGGTTTGATGGTGTGACTTTTTGGGATGGCTCTCATTAGGTAATCATAGTAGCATTGGGTAGATACAACCATTCTATGAGGGCCTTGACATCTAAATCTTGCTAAGGGAACTTGCTTTGGTGCATTGTTATCCCTTGCTTACTTATATCTTGGTGCTATTTGCATTAATGTTGTCAGTTTGTGGGTTTGACTATTGCCGAAACAGCATTTGTGGTTCTTCTCATTTCATGGGCTATATGAGTTTGGGCCCTTGTTTCAGTTGGTTTTGTTTTGGCTCGAGAGACATTGTAGCCATGTGCCTTCCTGGTTCAACTCTCAGTATAGGATGGTCCCACATAAACATAGGCTCTAGTGACCCAAAAGATGCTTCTACGAAGTTTTTATTGTCATTGGGTATCCATATGCTGATACTCCAAGAGTTATAGTTGTGCTTGAGGATCTATATTCATGGCTCTCAACTCTTGTATTTCCCCATCCTAAATGGATTATTACTACAGGTTTAGCTGGGGTTATTGATCTGGTTCTTTCTAAAGGCGTAATTTATAGAGTCTAATATGGAAGGAAGACTAACTTCAACTTTGATTCTGTGGTTAGTTTCCCTCGTAGAATAAAATGAAAATTCTCCTCTTGATGTAGAGCTTCCTTGTCTTGAAGTGATTTCCTAAGTAAAATTCCTCACTTCCCTTGGCCTTGAATTTTTATTCTAGGTCTATATTGGGATGGGATGAGATGACACCCCCTGCCTAGACCTTTTCTTACCTCTCACTTCTTTGGCCATTCTTGGGATGTGTATGTTATCGTCCTTATTTGCATGTGTAGTTTGATCTCACTAGTGGCGGCTATTGGATGATAACACTTACTGAGTGAGGGTGCATCTAGAATCTTGTGGTTTCCATCCACATCCCTCTATAAAATAATGATGGTGTATTGGTTGCCAAGGGCATCCTAATACATCCTATGTCACCTTTATTGGCTCAAACTCTCCTCATCTGCATTTGGAGGTTGAGCCTCAATAGGTTTCGTGTGAAAGATCTTAAAGCTTTTGGACTCTATAATCTCCTTTATGCTCCAATCTCAGTACACCACATGACCTGATATTGGAGGAGTTTTGCATAGAGATATGCATGTTTCCTTCCATATCTATGTAGAATTTATGTCCCATTATTGAACGTAGCGGATGGCAACTTTTTGGTTGTCAAGGATCTTTGGTTCTCACGACCTGGCAATGCTGGAAGTGACCATCACTCTAAGAGTACCATGTTGGTCAATATAGATTGGAACTTTTATAGTCTCATGATAATTGTATCACTATAGCACATAGGTTTCACCAACTGATCAAGTTTGCACTTTCTCCACTGCTTTCTGCTGCTAGCAAAACGCTCTACAATGTTTATACCCCATAATACATATCTAGTCTCTTCCATTATGAAGGAATCTTGGTTTTCTTTTGAGCTAGTTCCTAGTGTAATTAGGGAGGTTATATCTATGTGTGGTCCAATACCACTATTCGAAGGTCAGGTTAGAATAGGAATGAGCAAAGACTCGGCCTGCTGTCTACAAAGCACCTGATCCCATTGGGAAGGACTCTTGGTTTACTTCCAAGCTAATGTATGGTGCAATTAGGGAGGTTAACTTTTTATTCGAGTACCACTCCTAGTGTTGGAGCATGAGCTGCAGGTCTGGTATTCGAGGTCACATTAGAATAGGATTGCGCTTAACCGCAAATGCATAATCCAATGCTAGAATTTCTTGCTAAGGTTCTCTCGCTTCTTCTTTTTTTTGTTTCTTGTTTCTCTAGTTTTTGGAACGGTGATCTAGATCTGGAACTTTTAAATCAATGATTTGGGACAATTTAGATCACATATGACATGAGATTGGGACAATACCAAACTTGCAATGATACAAAACAGAAACAATCTAAGACTTGGGTCAACGATCTGAATTAGGCAACAATCTAGATTTTGGACGCATGATCCAAAATCACATAATCTATTATTGGGATCAATGATGATGGGGACTTGGGATCAGCAATCAAAATACGATAGGGATTAACGAGAAATATGGATTTGAGATCGGTGATTCAAAAGTGCATTTAAGAGTGTTATTAGCGCCATCCTCAGTGTACTTTTTAGGTATAACACGGGTCTTTACACCACTTTATACCCTTTTATAAGAGAATATTGATAGCTTGTGTTTGGAAATGAAGATAATTTACCATTGATTGTCTCTCAATACCATTGCAAACCCTCTTTTTTAGCTCCAGTGTGTGGAAATGAAGATCATTTACCATTGATTGTCTCTCAATACCCACTTGCAACTCTAGTCATCAGTGATCTCGACCTTGGATCGACGATCTGGATGCTAAACGATCCAAAAGTTGGTTGATGCTCCGAATTCAGTTTTTTGTTTTTGGATTTTTAAGGGTTTTTTTTGGATGTTATTTGAGTTTTCTAGCATAGTAGCGATGCATAACAACACCTTAATTCTATGATTCTCTACACAATGCTTCTAAAAATAATAATTATAAAGATTAATGGGATAGATTAAGCTAAGCTTAGCAATATACATATATATATATAAACCTAAAGCTAATGCTCATTTTGTTAATGATGAAATTAACCAAATGGAGAGATAACCTACCTCAATCGCACTTGGGAGAGTTTTCTTTTTGTTCCATCACTCCCTTGAGGTAAAGAATGAATTAAATTAGTAACAAAAAACAACAAAAAAGGTAATGGGTAGTAAGAAAACCTACTCCAAATAAATCCAGTCACATGCACATAAATCACACACATTAACCAAATAGAAAGATAACCTACCTCAGTGACACTTGGGAGAGTTTGATCTTCATTCCATCACTCCCTTAAGATAAAGAATGAATCAAATTAGTAACAAAAAAAAAAGTTATGGTTAGTAAGAAAACCTACTCTAATTTACACAAATCCACTCACATGCACACAAATCACACACATTAACTACTCTAATCCATTCAATACACCTCTAAATTACATTTTCCTAACATTAACCAAGGATTTGCATCCAAAGAAATGATTAGTGAGAAAATAAGAAGATTTTTGGGAAGAAGATGGTACTACATCCTTTGCTCATACAAGATTAGTCCTTTTCTCATCCAAGATTAATCCAAGATTAATCCCAAGTTAGTCCTTCCCTATCTCAGAGGCCATTTGTTCATGTCAGAGATTAGCCCTTCCCTCATCCAATATTAGTCTCATTCAAGATTAGTCCTTCCCCATCAATGACGCCATTTATTCATGTCAAAGAACCTTCTTTCCCTTATACAAGGAATCATAGAAGGATAGTGTAAAACCCACTTATCTTGGATCGTGAAAGTCCCAATAAGAGAGGCAAAAGAGGCGAAGAGGAGTTTCAATCCCTCTTGTTTGAACCCTTCCTCTACTCTCAATCCTCCATGAAAACCCTCCTATGGCAATGGTTAAGCTAGCAAGCTTGAACCACTCTCCACTCTACTCTAGCTCAATCACTCTCTCACTCAAATTTGAACCGCTCTCCACTCTACCCTAGCTTAATCACTCTCTCACTCAAGCTATCTAGAATGCACACTCAACATAACACGAGCACTCATACAAGCATGCACACTCAACACACCACAACCACCAAGAGGAGTGTTAATCCCTCTTTTTTGAACACTTCCTTTACTCTCAATCCTCCATGGCAACCCTTCCAATGGTAATGGTTAAGCTAGCAAGCTTGAAACACTCTCCACTCCACTCCAGCTCAATCACTCTCTCACTCAAGCTGTCTAGAGAATGCACACTCAATGCACTCACACAAGCATGCACACTCAACACAGCATAACCACCAAGAGGAGTGTTAATGGCTCTTGTTTGAACCCTTCCTCTACTCTTAATCCTCCATGGAAACCCTTCCAACGGCAATGGTTAATCTAGTAAGCTTGAACCACTCTCCCCTTCACTATAGCTCTCAATCAATCTATCACTCAAGCTATTTAGCATGCGCACTCAACACACCACAAGCATTCACACAAGCATACATACCATAAGCAAGAAAGAGGGTAAGAGCTCAAGAGAAGAAGAAAGCTTTGCATAAGTGAAAATAGTTGTTCTCCTTATTCACATTATCAAAAGTTGTATATATACAAGGGGATTTACACGATTTTTCCCAACTTAAGTGGGTGCCCATAGCTTATCTCTACTAATATATATAAGCCTTATGGTGGGCATTTTCATAATGTGAATTGCTATTAGGCTAGATGTGGGGATTTCAAGAGTACGAAAAGTGTAAACATACATGCAAAGGAAACTAACCCTTAAAATTGATTTGAAAATAGGGAAGACTCATCCCATGGGTTGAGGAATTGTTGCCAATGAGTCAGACAGAAACCCCAAAATATGAGCCCCTCCTAGAGCCTGATCACTCTGAGGACTAGATTCAAATTTTTGGCAACCATGGATGTAAGATTCCTCTCCCAACCCCTTTTTGATGTCTAGTATCTTCCCCTGTAATCAATCCCTCTTCAGAAATATAAAGACCTTGTTTCTAGCTGTTTTAGTCTAGAGAGAGAAAATTATTTTAGAGAGAGAATATTCAGATTATGAATATTTTTGGATAGAAAAATAACTCATCTTATTAAAATAAATTTCCCTGAAACAAAAATTCAAAAAGAATTTTCCAATGTGTAATTGAAATTAATTGGAAATAGGTATAAAGAACCTTAGTCTAAGGGTCTAGATTTTTAGAAAACTTTAGACTATGGTCCAATTAAGGTTCCTATGGGCCAATAGCATCAATCCATGTGTAGGGAGGAGATAAATCCAAATTGTAAAAGAAGATACCCAAAATTGAGTAAATGTTCACATAAGATGAAGAGTTGAAAATGTACAAGGTTTATTAGTAAATAAACACATATGTAAGGAAGGGGAATTCTTTAAAGGAGGTGCATATTTCACATAAGATGAAGAGTTGAAAATGTACAAGGTTTATTAATAAAAAAACTATGAGCAATATTAAAATGATTCCTTTATGACACATATGTAAGGAAGGGGAGTTCTTTAAAGGAGGTGCATATTTCACATGCTTGAATGAGTTTTAAACTCATAAAAATTGAGATATTTTATCTCTCCTCTCTCCTAATTCAAGTCTAGTTCCAAAAAGTTAACTTAACTGACCTAAAAATGGTCAAAAAGTGACCAAACTGACTTGGAAAATTCTAGAATCAGTTTGTTTGGTTAGGAGCTCAAATTTTCCTATAAATAGAAGCCTCCCCTTGTTGAAAAAAATATAGTCTCTTATGCTTTGTTACTCTACTCCACCTAAGCCAAATTAGATAGAGTCTTATGCTTTGTTACTCTACTCCACCTAAGCCAAATTAGATAGTGTCTTATGCTTTGTTACTCTACTCCACCTAAGCCAAATTAGATAGTGTCTTATGTTTGTTACTCTACTCCACCTAAGCCAAATTAGATAGTGTCTTATGCTTTGTTACTCTACTCCACCTAAGCCAATTTAGATAGTGTCTTATGTTGTTACTCTACTCCACCTAAGCCAAAATATAGAGTGTCTTATGCATTGTTACTCTACTCTACCTAAGCCAAGAATTGTGAATTCTTTAATAATTCACTAGTTTTTGACACTTCTCTCTTTCTTCAATCCCCATTGGTGGCTCCATCAACATACTAAACCAATTGATTGGTTGGGGGCCTCTACCGTGAATAAAGAATCAAGCAAATCATAAGGTAAGTGTATTGAATTTTGATCTTTCTATAATTTCTCAATGACTCTCTCTTCTCAACCCCTCTCAAGCTTGAGAAGTTTAATTGGTATGGTTTTTTAATTGCTATTGAAGTTAATTTCCATTTATGTTTAAATTCTAATGGTTTTTATGTAATTTCTCTCTCTCACTCAAGAAATGGTCATACTCATGACCCATTCTCAATCCAAATGAAGCTTTTCATAAAGCCTTTCCTTAATCCAAGATTAAGCTATGCTTGAGGCCAAATTAATGGCTTTTTGCTATGCTTTTAGTTTATGCACATTGATGATTCAATCCATTATGGATTGATGACCCAATTAGAGACCATTCTAATTGTTTTCTTAATGATCCAATTAGAGACCATTATGGATTGATGATCCAATTAGAGACCATTCTAATTGTTTTCTTAATGACCCAATTAGAGACCATTCTAATTATTTCCTTAATGATAAGCTTTATCCCTTAGAAAAAAATTGAGATTTATCAGTCATAGTAGCGGAGCTATGGCAAAATTTTTATAGAAATTACGCATAAAATAAATTCATTCAAAGCATAAAAAGAGGACTTCCTACCATATTCTAGGAACTATCATCCTAGATTAATTAAAAGAATTTTATTATGCATGTAGATGTAGATGTATAGATGTAGATGTGGATGTGGAGGTGGATGGATGCATGTAGATGTAGATGTATAGATATAGATGTGAATGGAGATGTGGATGTATGCATGTAGATGTAGATGTATAGATGTGGATGTGGATGTATAGATACGGATGTGGATGTGGAGGTGAATGTATACATGTAGATGTAGATGTATAGATGTAGATGTGGATGTGGAGGTAGTTGGATGCATGTAGATGTAGATGTATAGATGTAGATGTGAATGGAGATGTGGATGTATGCATGTAGATGTAGATGTATGGAGGTGAATGTGAATGTGGATGTGGATGTATGCATAGAGATGTAGATGTATGCATGTAGATGTGAATGTACGCATATAGATATGGATGTATGGATGTGAATATACGATATGCGATGTGAGGGAATCTGAAGTGATGAGATAGAAATGATGTGATGGGATGAGTATACATATAAATGGAATATGGAATAAGTAATGTAGATTGATGAGGGATAATGTGGAAAAATGAAAGTTAAAATAGAAATTGTGTTGTAAACTGTTTGTAAATACTGTTTGTAAATGCTGTTTGTAAATGATTGTTTTATGTCAAGAATGCTGGGGGGAGCATTTTGACCGTCTTGTGATTAAAGTCGTGATGGTAAAGTTGCAACTGCTGACGGGGAGTCAATGAAGGACGTCTCGTGTAGCAAGGTCGACCGAGGTCTTGACCAGCCTCGGTGCGATTAAAATGGTGAGCTTCCGGTACGGTGGATGAGGGGCCAAGGAAGCGGCCTATGCGTGAAGCGCTAGGTTACCTGCGAAGGATCCTAGAGGGTGCTGACCATACGGTGCTCGGGCTCTGGGTTGCCTAGGATACCCATGCGTGCGTCGAGGAAGATATTGGAACAGAGTTGGAGTTGTTTTCTGAAATCGAGCATGGATCTGGTTGATTGACCTTGCTGGTCTTCAATGGATGAGTCCATGGCTCCTTATATGGATCTGTTGGTTGATCTTGCTGATCTTCAACGAGAGTCCATCTTGTTAAGTGATTATATTGCCAAGTATTATGGGCTAGGAACTATCGAAACGGCTCCTGAGCGTTCTAGTTTGCCAATGATGCCATAGATACTCTGATGAAGGAATGATGGGAAATTAAGAATCAATTGGATAAATTAGAAGATGGTGATCAATGATACTATGGTTTTATTAAAGGATTGTTTTAAACTGGTTGAATCTGGTTGAAAAAGGCAATTTCATATTGGGTGTGTGAGTGGTGTGACTAGTTTTATTTTGCATGAACATCCGGCTAGGGGGCCTTGGAACTCTTTTCCTTGGTACCCGGGACAAAACCTAACCAAATTTTTAATTGGATCCCATCACTACAGTGGTTGGGCGGTTGGCTAACCCATGGGACTGGATGGGGTTAGGTTGGACTGATGGATCCGTAAATCGAGACTCAAACTTTTGTTTTTACGATAGAAAAAAAATAAAATAAAATCCCGGACAGTAACTGTTCTATGGATAGGAATCAACGGCTGTGCCTCTTGAATGGGGAAAAAAGCGTTGATCCCAATGATCCAAGTGCAAGTTTCTTCCTTGAACTGACTAAGTATCTTATAGATGTAATTGGATCATCTCGATCAGGAATGATCTTGACTACGTTAGAGTAAAAAGTTATCCTGGTGGAATCGCCCGTGCTTCCGGTTAAGAAAGTTTTTCCGGGTTCGGTTTTGGAACAACCGACGGATTAGTCTCTTATCCGGATATCCGTGGGCGAGGCCCCGAGTGTGGGACCCCTGTCCCGCGCGAGAAGCGCTACTTCCGCTGCCAGTACCCCAAATCCGTTGCTCGGTGGGAACAGGGATCTTACAGTTGGTATCAGAGCATTTGGTTAATAAAGATCAACTGAGAAGACAAATATGTCAAAAATTTATCAAGAAACACAAAAAGGTTATAATTGTGTGAGATAATTCATACAAATTGATATTCAAACGAAAATTCATAATTTGGTAATTGGGTCTTTAGATGGAAGTGCCGCAATTATATAGAATCCCTGACTTGCTTGAGGCCTAGACATGATAGTATTTACCTTATAATTCCAAGGGCCGTGACTACCCGTATATACCGAGAGTATACTGCAGCTCTTTACTGACAGTATATACGAGTAAATCTAAGACTTGAAATTATAAGCGTTAATGCTATCTAGATGATGATTTCAAATGTGATTGATATGATTTTTAATTCTGTTTGAGAATGAATGAATTGATTTGGATTCTGATTGAAAATGCTGATTGAAAAATGTTGATTTTTAAAAATTAGTGAAATATAATGAAACCACAATGAGGGGGAATGGGACGAGTCCCTGTGATGATATTCATAACTAGAATGATGATAATGAATTCAGCAAATCACTATGAGATTAGTGGGTTGTGCTGTCAGATTGCTACTGTTAATACTTGACCGGTAGATCAAGTTAAGGGATGTCAAATTGAGAACTTGCTTGTCTGAAATTTCCGTGTGGAGGAATGTTCCGAAGGAAACTTTTCGGTCTAATGGACCATTATCATGTTAAAGATATGAATGATATAATCTGAATGAATTGTTATTTAATGATGAGTTCTATATAAGGGATATTTATCCCAGTATTCTGTTGGGTTGACCAGAATATAAGAAACCCCAAAATAAAATTGGATCTTAAGAAAAAGAGTTGTCCTCTACCTTGCGAGATGAGGACATCTCGCACTTTTTAAGTGGGGTAGGATGTAAGATTCCTCCCCAGCCTTCGAGGTATATAGGAGTAAGAATCTCCCTTTCGGATCTTATAATTATTCCCTCTCTAAAATAAAAGAAAGTTTCTGTTTAAAAAAGGAATACCCTTTTCCTAAAATACTTCTCAGGAGTCACGCCTAATTTAAGGATTTAGAACAATGAGTTTAGAAGTGAGAATCGGTGTTTTGGATACCAAGGTTTTGGTTTTCATTCGAGTATGGCCCAAAAGAAGTTCTTTATCTCTTGGGGAGTATAAGAAGTTATCCCCCAGATATTGTGATCCTTATATCTGAATTCAATGAAAGTAGGTGACTTAGCCTACAAGTTTCTTTTATCTCCTCATCTCAAAATTCTTAATGCCTTCTATAGAAAAATGTGTCAAACACAAATCATGGAAAGACGGTAAAACTTCAGTGGCAAGTTACCGTTGGCTTCTAGGTTACGCTAGCTCCTTTCTTTATATAAGTCGTAACTTTTACTTGCCGCTCACAGTAATCTTACTCCCATCAATCTCCTTTCTTTCTTAATCTCTTCATGGCGGCTTGGCAACAGGAATTAGTTTTATCCCTGATGATTTCTCACCTTCAAGACGCAAGAGAGTCTGTGAAGAAAGACTTTATAGAACAGTATGAGCGCTCACTTTTTCCTCACCTAGGAACTTCTGTAGCGCAGACCAAATGGCGGACCTATCAAAACATAACTAGGGTAACACCCTGGGGTCAGCAGCACTTTCGTAACAATGTCCGCTTGGCCATGGTTATTGAAGCTTTGGGTTTGGGTCCCCGATACTACTGCGTCATGAGATCAAGGCATCTTGGGTTTTCTGAGCGGGTCTTCTTACTGGCGTGTTTTCTTCCTCATGAGAAGATATGCCTTTATCCCGTTTTTGGATTGCCTCTCAGAGGTCCTTTTGTTGGATCACCTCATACCACTGAGATAGGTGCGGCAATAACCAACAGAATCATTCCCATAGATGAGTTACCCTATACTTGTGCAGCTTGTGAGGACTGCTTTTGTGACCATATGATGGACGGGCTTATGGAAGTGTAAAGAGTTCTTCTATCTTTACTGTATAAGTTCCGAGAATGAATAAAGTTTAAATCTTGTTCTTATTTTGAATCTTGCCTTCTTTAAGACTTTTCTTGGTGGTTAATCTTGATTAAAATTTTTCTCTGAGTCTCATATTCGTGCATCTTACGAAATTATCCCAAGTTGCGAGATGAGGACATCTCGCGTTTTTTTAAGTGGGGTAGAATGTAAGATTCCTCTCCCAACCCCTTTTTGATGTCTAGTATCTTCCCCTGTAATCAATCCCTCTTCAGAAATATAAAGACCTTGTTTCTAGCTGTTTTAGCCTAGAGAGAGAAAATTATTTTAGAGAGAGAATATTCAGATTATGAATATTTTTGGATAGAAAAATAACTCATCTTATTAAAATAAATTTCCCTGAAACAAAAATTCAAAAAGAATTTTCCAATGTGTAATTGAAATTAATTGGAAATAGGTATAAAGAACCTTAGTCTAAGGGTCTAGATTTTTAGAAAACTTTAGACTATGGTCCAATTAAGGTTCCTATGGGCCAATAGCATCAATCCATGTGTAGGGAGGAGATAAATCCAAATTGTAAAAGAAGATACCCAAAATTGAGTAAATGTTCACATAAGATGAAGAGTTGAAAATGTACAAGGTTTATTAGTAAATAAACACATATGTAAGGAAGGGGAATTCTTTAAAGGAGGTGCATATTTCACATAAGATGAAGAGTTGAAAATGTACAAGGTTTATTAATAAAAAAACTATGAGCAATATTAAAATGATTCCTTTATGACACATATGTAAGGAAGGGGAGTTCTTTAAAGGAGGTGCATATTTCACATGCTTGAATGAGTTTTAAACTCATAAAAATTGAGATATTTTATCTCTCCTCTCTCCTAATTCAAGTCTAGTTCCAAAAAGTTAACTTAACTGACCTAAAAATGGTCAAAAAGTGACCAAACTGACTTGGAAAATTCTAGAATCAGTTTGTTTGGTTAGGAGCTCAAATTTTCCTATAAATAGAAGCCTCCCCTTGTTGAAAAAAATATAGTCTCTTATGCTTTGTTACTCTACTCCACCTAAGCCAAATTAGATAGAGTCTTATGCTTTGTTACTCTACTCCACCTAAGCCAAATTAGATAGTGTCTTATGCTTTGTTACTCTACTCCACCTAAGCTAAAATATATAGTGTCTTATGCTTTGTTACTCTACTCCACCTAAGCCAAATTAGATAGTGTCTTATGTTTGTTACTCTACTCCACCTAAGCCAAATTAGATAGTGTCTTATGCTTTGTTACTCTACTCCACCTAAGCCAATTTAGATAGTGTCTTATGTTGTTACTCTACTCCACCTAAGCCAAAATATAGAGTGTCTTATGCATTGTTACTCTACTCTACCTAAGCCAAGAATTGTGAATTCTTTAATAATTCACTAGTTTTTGACACTTCTCTCTTTCTTCAATCCCCATTGGTGGCTCCATCAACATACTAAACCAATTGATTGGTTGGGGGCCTCTACCGTGAATAAAGAATCAAGCAAATCATAAGGTAAGTGTATTGAATTTTGATCTTTCTATAATTTCTCAATGACTCTCTCTTCTCAACCCCTCTCAAGCTTGAGAAGTTTAATTGGTATGGTTTTTTAATTGCTATTGAAGTTAATTTCCATTTATGTTTAAATTCTAATGGTTTTTATGTAATTTCTCTCTCTCACTCAAGAAATGGTCATACTCATGACCCATTCTCAATCCAAATGAAGCTTTTCATAAAGCCTTTCCTTAATCCAAGATTAAGCTATGCTTGAGGCCAAATTAATGGCTTTTTGCTATGCTTTTAGTTTATGCACATTGATGATTCAATCCATTATGGATTGATGACCCAATTAGAGACCATTCTAATTGTTTTCTTAATGATCCAATTAGAGACCATTATGGATTGATGATCCAATTAGAGACCATTCTAATTGTTTTCTTAATGACCCAATTAGAGACCATTCTAATTATTTCCTTAATGATAAGCTTTATCCCTTAGAAAAAAATTGAGATTTATCAGTCATAGTAGCGGAGCTATGGCAAAATTTTTATAGAAATTACGCATAAAATAAATTCATTCAAAGCATAAAAAGAGGACTTCCTACCATATTCTAGGAACTATCATCCTAGATTAATTAAAAGAATTTTATTATGCATGGAGATGTGGATGTTTGCATGTAGATGTAGATGTATAGATGTAGATGTGGATGTGGAGGTGGATGGATGCATGTAGATGTAGATGTATAGATATAGATGTGAATGGAGATGTGGATGTATGCATGTAGATGTAGATGTATAGATGTGGATGTGGATGTATAGATACGGATGTGGATGTGGATGTGGAGGTGAATGTATACATGTAGATGTAGATGTATAGATGTAGATGTGGATGTGGAGGTAGTTGGATACATGTAGATGTAGATGTATAGATGTAGATGTGAATGGAGATGTGGATGTATGCATGTAGATGTAGATGTATGGAGGTGAATGTGAATGTGGATGTGGATGTATGCATAGAGATGTAGATGTATGCATGTAGATGTGAATGTACGCATATAGATATGGATGTATGGATGTGAATATACGATATGCGATGTGAGGGAATCTGAAGTGATGAGATAGAAATGATGTGATGGGATGAGTATACATATAAATGGAATATGGAATAAGTAATGTAGATTGATGAGGGATAATGTGGAAAAATGAAAGTTAAAATAGAAATTGTGTTGTAAACTGTTTGTAAATACTGTTTGTAAATGCTGTTTGTAAATGATTGTTTTATGTCAAGAATGCTGGGGGGAGCATTTTGACCGTCTTGTGATTAAAGTCGTGATGGTAAAGTTGCAACTGCTGACGGGGAGTCAATGAAGGACGTCTCGCGTAGCAAGGTCGACCGAGGTCTTGACCAGCCTCGGTGCGATTAAAATGGTGAGCTTCCGGTACGGTGGATGAGGGGCCAAGGAAGCGGCCTATGCGTGAAGCGCTAGGTTACCTGCGAAGGATCCTAGAGGGTGCTGACCATACGGTGCTCGGGCTCTGGGTTGCCTAGGATACCCACGCGTGCGTCGAGGAAGATATTGGAACAGAGTTGGAGTTGTTTTCTGAAATCGAGCATGGATCTGGTTGATTGACCTTGCTGGTCTTCAATGGATGAGTCCATGGCTCCTTATATGGATCTGTTGGTTGATCTTGCTGATCTTCAACGAGAGTCCATCTTGTTAAGTGATTATATTGCCAAGTATTATGGGCTAGGAACTATCGAAACGGCTCCTGAGCGTTCTAGTTTGCCAATGATGCCATAGATACTCTGATGAAGGAATGATGGGAAATTAAGAATCAATTGGATAAATTAGAAGATGGTGATCAATGATACTATGGTTTTATTAAAGGATTGTTTTAAACTGGTTGAATCTGGTTGAAAAAGGCAATTTCATATTGGGTGTGTGAGTGGTGTGACTAGTTTTATTTTGCATGAACATCCGGCTAGGAGGCCTTGGAACTCTTTTCCTTGGTACCCGGGACAAAACCTAACCAAATTTTTAATTGGATCCCATCACTACAGTGGTTGGGCGGTTGGCTAACCCATGGGACTGGATGGGGTTAGGTTGGACTGATGGATCCGTAAATCGAGACTCAAACTTTTGTTTTTACGATAGAAAAAAAAAATAATAAAATCCCGGACAGTAACTGTTCTATGGATAGGAATCAACGGCTGTGCCTCTTGAATGGGGAAAAAAGCGTTGATCCCAATGATCCAAGTGCAAGTTTCTTCCTTGAACTGACTAAGTATCTTATAGATGTAATTGGATCATCTCGATCAGGAATGATCTTGACTACGTTAGAGTAAAAAGTTATCCTGGTGGAATCGCCCGTGCTTCCGGTTAAGAAAGTTTTTCCGGGTTCGGTTTTGGAACAACCGATGGATTAGTCTCTTATCCGGATATCCGTGGGCGAGGCCCCGAGTGTGGGACCCCTGTCCCGCGCGAGAAGCGCTACTTCCGCTGCCAGTACCCCAAATCCGTTGCTCGGTGGGAACAGGGATCTTACAATGGATACTCTTTCAAAAGCTTAGGAGGAGGTTTGCACAATTGGAAAATGTTGAACTACATCCATGTTTTTCCTAGACGCATTTAAAATAGAACCAACAGTGGTTTGAAAATAGGGAAGACTCATCCCATGGGTTGAGGAATTGTTGCCAATGAGTCAGACAGAAACCCCAAAATATGAGCCCCTCCTAGAGCCTGATCACTCTGAGGACTAGATTCACATTTTGGCAACCATGGATACTCTTTCAAAAGCTTAGGAGGAGGTTTGCACAATTGGAAAATGTTGAACTACATCCATGTTTTTCCTAGACGCATTTAAAATAGAACCAACAGTGGAAACCCCCCCAAAAAAAGACCACCACGGATGCTCTTTCAAAATTTTGGGAGGAGGTTTGCACGATTGGACAATGTTGAAACTGCATCCATGTTTGTCCTAGATGCATTTAAAATAGAGCTAGCAGTGAAACCTGCTTGCCTTGAGCTAAAGCCCTCCAAAAAGACCACTTGGGTGTGTGGGCAACTTTGATTGACAATAGGGTTAGCCATAACTTTTTATCTTACCACCCCTCAAACCATTATGGAGATACAAAACCTTACCAACAGGAACGACACCCAGACCTATCAACATTCCAGGCTTCGTCTTCCACCTAGTGCAGGCCATGCCCTTAGGTAGCCCTTAACACTTAACACTCTGCTTGTCTTATTGTGCCGTCGACCACTCCCTCGAATTATTATGGAAATGGAAAGCCTCACTTACTGTGACAAAGATGATGACCACCCCTAATAAAGGTTAACCTCAATGAACCTTTAGGGGGTTGAGAGTGGGTACCCAGAGAACCCTAGATAGCTAAGGAATGTAGGATGCCTAAAGGAGAATATTTGATTTTTCCTTTTGCCTTAATTAATAATGGAAAGCCTGATGTGAAAAGAAAAGAAAAAAAGGAAATGTAACCGCAGCCTAATCATCACTCTGCCATCACGCGCAGTGGGAGGAAGATGGGAGATGAGAAGGAAAGGAAGGATTGCAGTCTTAATTAAGACATTAGATTTCAGTGTTTTATCTCCATCAATCCATTGATTAATTAATGGCAGATCATGGTTTTGTTCACCTTTGCCACACCTCAGACGTCTGGCATAACAAGTTGGAAGAGGCCACCGTTCAATCCAGGCTTGTAAATACCGATTAGGATGCATTTGTAACCTTAATTACACAACCAAATCGCCGCTGCAATTGTGATTAGATAACCCATTACTTCCACTTCACCTAATTTGGCAACCCAATTGCCATTATAATCGTGATTAGACAGCCACTTCACCTAATTCGGCAACCCAATTGCCATTAAAATCGTGATTAAACAGCCAGTGAATGCCACTTCACCTAATTCGGCAACCCAATCTGCCACTGATTGTGATTAAATAGCCAATTAATGCCACTTTATATATCTATGATTAGAACCAATTAAGCCACTGTTCTTGTGATTGGATAACCCACGTACCGTTTTACTTGTGATTAGACAAACCAGAACAATGTCCATCTCCTCTTCTCATCATTAGGCAGATCATTATTTCTCCTGATTAACGCTCCTAGTTGCCATTGCCTAAACCATTTGAGACATCAGTTTTATGTGCTTAATTGTGTTTAATTACAGGTTGTTGTGGCGTTCAAGGCCAACTGGTGTGGCCCCTGCAGACTCATGGCCCCTGCCTTCGCTGAGCTATCCAAGAAGCACCCGCAAGTTCTGTTCCTTAAGATTGACGTAGACGAAATGCAGGTATCATCCCATACAATTCTTATAGCAATGAGTAATAAGTTTAATAGTAGATTGTTTGCCATTTATTGATGCATAATATGCTTACATTGGCTTGCTTATTAAGTTTTAATAACAATGACCAAATAAGTTTAATAGTGGATTGTTTGCCAGTTATTGATGCATAATATGCTTACATTGGTTTGCTTACTTAGTTTTAATAGTAAAATATTTTGCACTTATATAATATGCTTAAATTGGTTTGCTTATTTACTTTTACAATAAAATGTTTTGCACTTATTGACTATTCTTAAATTGGTTTCCTTATTGACTTTTAATTGTACAATTCTTGGCATGTACTGACTCCATAATCTAATATGCTTAAGTTGGTTCTTAATTTGTTGTGGGAGTTTACATGGAACATATCAGCAGCTATGATTTTTAATCTCATGGAACACATCAGTAGCGATGTTTACATGGAGCACATCAGTAGCTATGACTTTTAATCTCATGGAACACATCATTAACGTTAAAATGTTATTAGCATTGTTGGCTCAAACATATGCTTATATGAGTCCTAAAGGCCTCACTTCTAAGGAAATCTTGTATCACTTGCATGGGAATGGTATGTCTACTTTACTACATGTAAATCATCTCCTATGCACTCAAGTGTTATCATACATTTTTTCCATGACCCCCCTAGTACTTAGTTTATGAACACTATGAAGGACACATTTAGATATTAATCTATGAAGTGCTCGCCATAATAACATAACCTCAAACTTTTTAGAATCAAATGATAGAATAAAGTACTACAGCTTCCTTTTCTTGTTTTGCTATAGATTGCTAAGGTAGAAAGTTATCAAAAGTTACCATGTTCATATATTATAAGTGAGGTGCTCAACTTTTTGTTTCGGAGTAAATAGCTTCAATGTTGATTGTCTGTGATGTAGGATATTACGGCACAATGGAATGTGCAAGCCATGCCCACCTTCATAATTATCAAGGATAGCAAAGAGCTTGAAAGGGTTGTGGGAGCAAACAAAGAGGAGCTTGAAAAGAGGGTTGCCTTCCATGTTCAATGCTCTCAAAAAAATTGAGCTCAATAACATGTTGAACATTCATACACATTAATTTGGTGTTTCCTTAAAACTCCTACTTCATTTTGCCTTCTTTACATTGGTGCTTAAGTGGTGTCCTTTAGCGTTTTCATTTTTTACACTCTTAATATCATAATCCTTTAATTTCTTTAAAAAACAATAAGGTTCGCCATAGTATCCTTTCCTTAATTGCTTCCTCGTCATAAACCTTTTAGCCTTAATAGAAAATGATTATTAGAAAAATGTTTGTTGATAGTGCAATGAAAGTTTCTGGTTGTTGTACTACAAGTAATCCTCAAAGTGCTCACCAACATAATGTATTTACCTACTTCCTTCATACAAGAGACAAGCTTTGAAGATGTATATCAAAGAAAGCTTTTTTATACATGGCTATGTCTTAATTAGTTAAGACCATAAAACATTTTCTAGTTGAGAAATTTAAAAGAGAGTTTTCACTTACCACACAAGTCTACATGCACAAAAACGATATGTTACAAACACTATTTTTTCACCTTAAACAATTTCCTCCCTCTCTCTCTCTCTCTCTCTCTCACACACACACACACATACACACACACACACACACATGAGCCTCACATGCCCACAGATGTCTCTGTGTGGACACTTTTGTTCCCTCTTAGTAGCTTCCCAAGTTTCCCATGTTACTCTTGATCTCTAGATCTATAGATCGTTAGATCTTTTCACTTTTTTCTATTGCACACCACTGACATTTGTACTTCATCTGATCAAGTTATTGTACCTTTTGGTCTCATAGGTCATTTTGGCCTTTCGAAGACATTACAGATTTCGTTTCATCTCTCTCTCTCTCTCTCTCTCTCTCTCTCTCTCTCTCACACACACACACACACACACACACACACACATTCATGAGCCTCACATGCCTAGAGATGTCTCTATGAGGACACTTTTGTCCCCTCTTAGTAGCTTCCCAAGTTTCCCATGTTACTCTTGATCTCTAGATCTATAGCTCTTTAAATCTTTTCTCACTTTTTTCTATCACACCACTAACATTTGTACTTCATCTCATTAGATTATTGTAGCTTTTGGTCTGATAGGTCATTTTGGCCTTTCGAAGACATTAATACAGATTTCATTTCATTTCATCTCTCTCTCTCTCTCTCTCTCTCTCTCTCTCTCTCTCTCTCTCTCTCTCTCTCTCTCTCTCTCTCTCTCTCTCTCTATTTTTTCAACTAGCCCGGGATGTGGATACACAGTGTTGGTATGCACAGGTGGTTACCTGGTTTGGACTTCATGGCATGCAGGCAGATGCTTTGCCGCCATTTCAGTATAGTATAGAGGCCCCCCGCCTATGGCCTCAGCCACACAGCAAAACAGAGTGATTCACCAAGATATCATCACGCTTGATACTCAGAGGACTTGGATGTCACCCACACAACCACTAAGGACAAAGACGAGCTTCTGTTGTGACCACATGCTTCACTTGACAGAGGATGGCTTCATGACATGGCCAAGATACATGCATACACACCTATCTTTTGGAGTGAGGTGTGTGATTGTGACTAGATCGATACATCCTCCCATCAGCAGATAGAGACAATCAGATATGAACCAGTGAGGATTGCTCTAGTAGATTGGATATGTGAGCTGTGTCACACAGAGGCTGAGACAGAGGAGTAGGTGCTCGATATACTACGAGATAAGGGGAGATTCCATTGTCTCTTTCGTGATGGATTTGGTCCACTTTCTAGGGTCATGGACTACCATGATTAGAGATGCCTAGGACTCTTCCTCTTGGAGCTCTGTAGACACAGATTGTCCCTATTACATCACAAGCCAATGAGATAACGAGAGGGGACAGAGGCAGAGGGCACTTACAAACTTACTCCAGGCAGAGATTTTTAGGGCAATCCCCCCTCCATTTGGATCCCATGCAGAGACCTCTACATCATCCCCCACCCTATCACCTGAACCCCGGGCAACAATAGTTCGAGCCCAATCGAGAGGAGTGTGATTGGACATAGCCATTGAGCTTTGCAGGCACGATGCCATGACCCACATAAGGGGCCTTGCCCACAACCCTGATTCTTCAGGCAGATCACGGCCATCATCACCCACCATAGGAGGACCTTCTCTTGCCAACTCAATCCAACCACCCTCCTGAACACCCTGCAATAGCTCCCGAGATAAAGGATATATTAGGATGAGGATAGAGAGCTATATGCTCTCAGTTCTAGTACCAGCTTTAGCTTTTCATTTTTAGTTCCTAGCATCCCATCTTTTATGTAATGCATGTATTGTATCACATGGACTTGATGTAATTATTTTGGTCTCATAGGTCACTTTGGCCATCTGAAGACATTAATCTCTCTCTCTCTCTCTCTCTCTCTCTCTCTCTCTCTCTCAGCTTCAGCTCTATAGAGAGCATTTCTTGAGGGTCAATATGGATGGTTTCATTGTGAGAAGGGCCCAGTTATCTCCACAAACATATGTCCCACGCCATGAGGATCGCTATCAGTTAGTTGAGGGTGTCGTCACACTGCCTTCGGATTGAGACAGGGAGCGGGCATCTCACGAGATAGGAGTATGAGGAGAATTACACACTTAGACACAGCTAGGCGTCCCATGGAGAGAACACCCTCTGTGTGGTAGACTAGCATGACACCTGGGGAGTCCTCCAAGAGGGAGCACACTCCCTCCAGAGAGAGCCAGACGCCCCCACTCCTAGCAACTTAGACCCTCCCACTCACCACCTACAAATCGAGAACTTGCTTCAATAATATAGAGAGGCACCTCCATAAGTGGTGGATATTGAGCTAGATACACAATCCTTGAAGAGGAGGACACATTATGAGCTTGGACACAAGGTTCTTTTGCTACCTCCTTTATTATATACACAAGGTCTATGTGGTACATTGACACTCTATTAATACCAAACCAACATTTTGGTCCCATATTGAAACTCTATTCTTTTAGCAAGATGTCTTTCACTTTTTTCATGTTTTCATGATATCTAGTTTACTCATGGGTCACATATAACAGCTTTTTTGTCTCTTAGATCCTTCGGATCATTCAAAGATGTTAACATCTCTCTCTCTCTCTCTCTCTCTCTCTCTCTCTCTCTCTCTCTCTCTCTCTCTCTCTCTCTATTGCCGAAGATGCTATACTACAGAGATCAGTTTATGCATATCTCAGTGGATGGATTCATACAAAGACCTGGATACATGGATGTGTAGATGCCTCACAGTGCCCGAGTGGCAATTGGCCAGCTCAGAGTGTCATCACACCAGCTTGAGATTGAGGCAGGTAGGGCAGCACGGATCCCCAAAGCAGAGAGGATATGTAGACTATGCCAGGAGGAGGTTGAGAATCAGGAACATTATGTATGCAGATGCAAAGCATATAGTGTCATTAGAGAGAGATACACCACCATCTTCAATGGACATCCCTCACTCCGCCAGATCATGGAGTCCGCAAACCAGCGTAAATTTGGCCAGTTCTTGTTAGAGACACAGCGCCACACAGAGAAACACTGATACGGACTCATACCACAGGGAGAGGTGGGCGACAGCTCCAGCACACTGATTTCTTCCAAAGATCTATCCCAGTGCTTCTACCCTGACATAGGAGGGGGTTACACTTCAACGTGCTGCAGAACACCGAGCGCCAGACAGAGACCGAGAGCACCAGGCTACCAAACTCCCAAGACTACATTAGAGGGAGATCACAGAGATACGTGCTCGACATCAGCACCATATCCAGGAGCAGCTAGCTCACTTACACTCACACCCGGAGATCATGCTTTGAGTATTTTTGCCTCGCCATCGCCTATGTATCACATATTGCTCTCGGACGGAGACTAAGAGCACCAGGCTACTAGACTCCCAGACTACATCAGAGGGAGATCACAGAGATACGGGCTCGACATCAGCACCATATCCAGGAGCGGCTAGCTCACTTACACTCACACCCGGAGATCATGCCTCGCCATCGTCTATGTATCACATATTACACCCCCATTATGGTACTCGTTGGAGCTAGACATATCTACATTGCATTCTTGTATACCCTACGCCTATAGGTTGCATATACTGAGCCTCTAGCAGTAGTGCTCCATCCATCACACCTCCATCACACCCCCCCACTAGCTTAGTACTTTCATACTTTATTTCATGTTCATTTTGTCCCTTTTTTTAATGGACATTAGAAGACATTGACAGTTGTACATTGATTTATCTCATAGGTCGAGTTCGGCCTCTAGTAGACGTTAATACAGCTTTCTTTCTCTCTCTCTCTCTCTCTCTCTCTCTCTCTCTCTCTCTCTCTCTCTCTCTCTCTCTCTCTCTCTCACACACACACACACACACACACACACATTTCCATCTATCAATTGTTTTTTAATCATTTCCTTCTATCCATTGTTTTTTTATTGTTCCATTTTCTCACTTTTAAACCATGCCTATGCTTGTGAAATATATACTTGTTCAACACACGAATTTATGCCAATTCATTTTAGTATGCTATAGCAATATGTTATTTTCCTCTCTCTTTTTGAACAATACGGCTTTGGAAACACTTGTACTTCTTAAAAGAAAAGATTGTTGTGTGGGTGTGAAGAGACTGATTGAAAACACTTGCACCCCGCTTAAAGAAAAGGTTGTTGTGGGTGGAAAGACTAGGGTATTGACACTAATTTTGTTGAATTTGGAGCACCTTGGCCATTATACAATCATTGTTACAATGTCAAAAATACCACACATAGAGTATCAAGGTGACATGTGATGCTCAATAAACTAGACAAATAAGTCATAAAGGTTTTGCAAACTAAGTGTTTTTAAATTTTAAGTGAAAGATGATGCCTTCCCCAAGGCACCAATAACCCCTTGAGTAGGCAAATGGAACCAACCTACATCCAGATTACCAAACACATGCACACATAGGCATAGAGAACACAAGTACAAAATGAAATCATTGACTCGCCAACCCAACCAAAGGTCCGACTATTTTACACCACCTCCCAAGCATAGGAGAATTACATGGGTAATAACAACCAAGTGTGATGCTTCATATCATTGACCACTCTACATGTGGATGGCTACCAAGTGTGTCGGTTAATAACCTACCATAATGCCTTCATATCATTGGGTCACTTTACATGTGGATGACTACCAAGCATGTCCCATGTCACACCCACCAATCATGAGGCGATTTGACACTCCTATATCCACCTCACAAGGTAGATTGGATCCAGACCCATAGATTGTTGGCTCTACACAAAGTTATGTGCATGAAACCACTCATGTATATGAGCCCAATGCCTATTAATAGCCTTGTAAGTTGTTTACAAAATCAACACATGGTTTGTTAAAAAAATATGCATTGATATAATGTGAAGTTTAAAGACTAACCAAGAGCATTAAAGAGCATGACATGTTGAGTTTTGCTAGCCCCTAAAAACAATAAGTTTTGGTCACTGTAAGCTAACTTTAACTTTGTGCTTTTGTACTACAATGAAGTACAAGGCAACCAGATTGCAAAAATCGATCTAACTTTTAATGTTAAAAGTAATGTTTATGTTTACTAATTTGAATGGAATGACATCCTTTATTAAAAACCATCCTCTTAGCATCATTAGGTATACAAATATAACAATAAAAATGCACGATAGTGCAAGCTAATTTTTCAACTAATAAAATGGCATCAATACAATGAAAATCTACATTGCTTGTGCACTAGGACCACACTTCCAAATGCTTTTCGGTCCATAAATGAGAAATTTGTGTGCTCTCGAAAAATTTCAATAATCCTCTTTCTAGAGCAACAAATTTAAGCATGCAACAACAAAACATGCTTTAATATATGATCCTAGAACAAGAAATTTGACGTATGATGTTAACACATTATCTGTTGTGTTGCTATTAAGGCGAATAGTGTTCTTTTGTAAGATTTTGACTTTAGGTGTTAGCACATTGTTTGTCTTATTGCTAATTGATGCTACTAGTATCCTTTCATTTTAAGTCTTTGCATTATTCGTTTCACGGATTTGCAAAGATGGTATTGCCCTCACACCTAAATTCCTCCAAAGTTGAGGCAGCCCTGCTATGACTGTGGGCTCACCATGGTGAGTTAAAAGAAGGCACAGCTTCGAAAGGCACCCTTGGGAGTAGTGGAATGTAGACTATTAAGGGAAAAGACCATGAATTGACTACACTCATGGTACAAATAATGGGTTGGTGCTTTAACTACCTTCTTTGGTAACATTAAGGCACACAATGCTTTAACTACTCCTTTGGTGTGTTACTGATCAAACTAGAGCTTGTCAACATTGCTTGAACCATTAATCTTAAACTACATGTCCCAAATGCTATATTAAATAAGAAGTATTATGAGTCATATTAATAAAACAAGGTTATCACCTGACAAATGATCATTACTCAATGGATCCAACATAACCCAAAAATCACGTGCAGATGTAGTGCACACGCTGTGTGTGTGTGTATACATCTGCACACGCTGTGTGTGTGTGTGTGTGTGTGTGAGAGAGAGAGAGAGAGAGAGAGAGAGAGAGAGAGAGAGACACACAAAAAACTTATAAAATTGACCTATATTCTTATAACCTCAAGGTTTCCTACACTTGCTTTTTCACCCTGGACCACCTAATTGATTGGTGTTAGTAAACCATTTGGAAGAAAAATATCTGCACCTTGCTAGTGCATTTTAAACTTTAGGTCTTGTCCTTCATCTCAAGTGTAAATATTACCAATCGTGAAAACAAGATTGTTAAGAGAGAGGGGGAGAGAGAGAGAGAGAGAGACAGATTGGCTCTCAATAATTTAATTTACAAATTATGTAGAGAGTGCAGCCAATCTGATTTTATGTTGGATTTATAAACCATTGGGTAGAACCTCTCCATATTTTTCTGCACTTTGCTAGTGCGTTTTTAACTTTAGGTCTTGCCCTTCATCTCAAGTGAGAATGTTAACACTCGTGAAAAGAAGATTGTTAATGCATGTTGAGAGAGAGTTTAATTTACAAATTATGTACAAAGTGCAGTAAATCCGATTTTGTTTTGAATTTATTTGCTTTGAGCAAGTAACATGATATGATTCTTACCTGTCAGGTTAATTGCAAAAAACCTTCATTAAATGACCTGCAGTCTGTCATGTATTCAGACACCAGCCGTTCGTGAGATTTACAAGTATAACCTTCTTTACACACTCATTTGCTATGCTAAATAATCACTTGCTGTGTACAATAATTAAGAGATCATGTGAACAGCTGCTGTACAAAACCTGACTTCCATCATGTGGGCGCCTTACCTATATCAACCATAAACCTTCATAAATAAATCCGATAGTGCCGTATACAAAGGGGCAGCAGCTTTGGGCTGTTTCATTGATCCCAGAAGAATCTCAGCCGCACTGACCGACGGATCCCCATAAAACTGTACATTTGTACCTTCGCGTGTCATGACAATGTCACCTTCAAGAGAGCAACCAGCAAATACACCTGCAAAACTATTAAAGGTAAACAAGCCAATCACAGAGACAAGCTTGAAAGCCCTTGTAAAGATTGCAAGATACAAAGCCCATAGGCACCCAGTAGACCACCTTTGCTGAGACTGTAAGTGTAGCATGCAGCAGTCCCCCCATCCCCTGCGCGTAAATCTGCTTCAAAACTTCTTCCTACAGGTCCAGCCGCAACACTCAAACCGGCCCCCAAAGAGATATGGACCCTCCCACTGAAAGCCCTTACTGCTGCCTCATTGCGAAGCACAATTATAAAATCAGTGATCTGTCCACCAGCCTGAAACGTGACCAGCACACACCAATGAGGGAACAACAGAGAAATAACAAGCATGAAATTTCGGTATGAATCAATAAATGTCGTCATACCTGTGCCCCCCATCCAATACCACATGAAATTATTGCAGAAGGAGCTGACCATGAGCCATCTGGTCTCTTGGCAACCACCAGCCCCGTCCCCACTTTATATGTAACCATCATGCCTGCTTTTAGAATTGTGAAGATAGCTAGGCCTTTTGCACCCTTTAGTATGGCTTCAGGGATCGCCCGCTCTGGCTTCAAATTTCCTACCTGCAAAGAACAAATATCCTTTGTCAGATTAAAGTATCAAAACTAGTGACTACTCAAAACCTTATAGGCTCAAATTTCTTGCTAAGTCAATCTTATGCATGCATGCACTATATAAAGAACAGTCCTGGGCGGCCCCAAAACAAGCTCAGCAAGGGGAGGGCAAGAACATCCCTGAAGAGGGGACAGAAAAAGCCCCCTATTTTCTAGATCATGGAGCAGGCTGATAGCGTAGGTTTTACATAATTTACCTTGGGGTCCCTACTTCAGGATAAGTAGGGATGAGTAGTTCTAACAAGCCTTTGCTCATCTCAGCAGACCACAGCCCTTCAATAAAGAAAGCAGGAAGGCTTGTGTAGTATTTGAAACCCAAAGAAGAAACAAAGTAAACAATCATGCTTGTTGGTAATCCAACTATTTGGACAAAGGCTCGTACACAACCACACGGGGGCGTCAACACACATACGAAGACCACTCTGAAATTCGGTGTTCATGAGCCAGGATACGTCTAATTTTCACTAATTGGCTCACAATGTTCTCTCCATTACCCTCTCTCCACCCATGCTGACGTGGCATTTTGACACATGCATCACCCAAGTGAAAGCCAAGTAGACATGATCAGCCGACTCAAGGGCAGATTTAGGGGCAGGATTGGGGAAATTTTGGGAGCCCAATAGGCGCCTGAAAGTGCCCAAAACATGCACTCCCACCAGCAAACCACCAACCATCAGAACCTATAAATGTCACATGCATCCCACACTTGGATGCCACGTACAAATATCTGTACAGCAGGTGCAAGACTCGTACTGGTAACTAGCCCTTTGTGAGCCCTTGTCTGAGACAAGTCAACCAAGGATCCCCCATGGAGGGTCATGGTCAGGTGTGCATGTCCTGCACATGAAGTCAGTGCATGTCCCACATATCTTTGTAACCCTCTGGAACGATCTAGAGGTATACCAGGCATTTATTAGGCTTCCTGCCAGACGCAAGGGGCACCGGTCTAGCTTTAGGAGACACACTTTGAAGAGTCTTTCTAATGGGCAGCCATGTAGGGCTCGTCCAAGGGCCAACCAAAAGATTAGGACCAAGTCGGCCAGCCAAGGGCCAGCCAAAAGATTAGGACCAAGTCGGCCAGCCCTAGGGAGACTAGGCCAGCAAGAGGCCATGCCAATCCCAGTCGACCAGCTGCAAATGCAGCCAGTCCACACACAGGAAAAGCGATAGCATTTCCTGCTAATTTTTCTGCAAGTCGTGAGCATATTAACAGGCCGACAGCGTCATCTGGAAACCGACCAGTATCTGGATGTTCATGTATAAGTAATATTCAGTCCCTTGCATAAATCATCTCATATTCTCTGCAAGTGCCAAGGTTCAAGGGCCTAGACAGCCATGAGGAGCCAAAGGCAAGGTGGAAAGTGAAGATCAAGGGTCGTCTTCATGCTAAGAGTCACCTTTTTTCAAGTGAAGGTCTCCAAGGTCAGTTCAGTCCTGATTATTTACAGCCAGCAGTCAGTCGTTCTACTCATTCAATAAAGCAAATACACCATACGTGGTGTGGGCCCTTCAGAGGGTATCCAACACTGTGTATTGTTTCTCTTCTCTCTCTGCACTCTTATTCTCATTATATAGTGCTATACATCGTCAAGAACAAAGGTGCTGAAAGTCAGTTATCAAAGTATAATCCCCGTCTGTATGCTGCTGCATGGTATCAAAGCTTTGCCTTTTGGTGAAGAAATTCAGCCAAGAAAAAAAGGGGAAAAAAAATCGCTTGAATGGTTGGTTTATAGACGTGGGAAGCACTCCCCATTCTGGTGTGTCGAAGGATGGATGGTTTTCGGCCTCCGAAACGCAACCAGAACACACATACTGGATGGTTTGTTTGCGGTCAGGAAGAATCTTTCACCACTCCCACTATGGTGACCTCCAACAATGAGAGAAAACCAAAGATTTGGGAAGAGACTATCACCTCTACAACAACGCCATCAAGGAGCAATGCTCTCAGTGGCGGAGACCAGATGCAATTGATGTTCCAGAATTTCATGCAACCGATGAAGCAATAGGGAGATCAATTGCTTGAGCAGAAAGCTATGATCCAGGCCTCAGAGAAACCATTACCTCTTCTAGCCTCTTCTTACCCATTCCTCCTTCCCCCGTCATGTGCACAGAGTGTATCTACTATGTGCAGCACGCACACAAGACTAGCTTCGAGGCTTGGGATAACTTGGAGCTAGGCAAGGTCATTAGCGAGTTGGGCTAGGGATGGACTAACGGGCGGGCACCCCCTTACTACCCACTTCATTGACCACAACACTATCTTTTTTTTTTTTCCGAGAAAAGATCCTTTCGTTAGTTATATAAAAACGCTCGTAGGGCTACAAAAGATCTCTCCTGCTCATAAGAGGAACAGAGCAGTGAATACAGCAAGGCAGCCCGGGAGACTCTCCCTAGGTGCTGCAAAATACAAGCATCAGTACAAAGGACTGAGGGGCTAAATCATAAAATAGGGGGGGGGGGGGGGGGGGAAGCCAAACAGGTGGCCTGTAATGCCAACAGGGGGATCCCGTGTGTAAGGAATAGAAGGGGCCGCTGCGCCAAGTGGTGTGAAAGGCCTGGCACCGCAAGATCGCCTCATCCGAGTCGCCCCGGATGCGGTCATACTGTCCTCGCAGGGTGTGGATCAACTCCTGCCAAATCCCCCGTACAGTCTCTGCTAGTGGCTCCAGTCTCCCCTCAAAGGCCGTGAAACACCGGGCCCTCCAGGTGAACCAGATGGTGAGGCTGCTGAGGAGCTCCCATCGTAAATCCCTCTCCTGTGTCCAGCTGGCGGACGAGAAATCCGGTGCCGAAACCAGGCGAGGCTGGTCCCTAATGAATCTGATGGCCTGACTGTCCTGCTCCATCTCATAGCCCATAGCAGGCCCTGACGAAGTCGACCAAGCAGCGGAACCCCACGTAAACATACCCTCTAGAGAGAGGGGGGCCAGAATACGCAGCATCCGCAACCAAATCTGCTGCGCCTGAGGGAAATCCCAAAGGCAATGTCTTTGTGTCTCCATAGGGTGGCGGCATCGGACGCAGGCCGCCGGAAGACCGCTGTAAACAAGCCAGGTGCCAACTGCTGAGCCCCTGTGGCCGACCAGCCACTGGAAAGTTGAGATCATGTGGGCCTGTCGACTAGCCCAGAGCCGAGCCCAAAAATCCTCCAAGAACTCCTGTGAGTGTCCTTGTAGCCGCCAAGGCCCCGCTGCAACTGGAGAGACCATCCTCCTCGCCGTCAAAATATGCCGCCCCAGCCGAACAGTATACTGAAAAAAGGTGATCTCTGTGGCCTCAAGATGCATAAGGATCATGCCACTCTTACTCCCCAGGGTCCCACTATAGCCGGGCCAAGGGACGCACTGCATATGCCCATATGCGCCAATCCGGGAGCACATCTGCAGGGTCGGGGTCAATATGCCACTTCCGAGAAGCGGCGGCCACTACCCGTATCCTCTGAAAGGTGCACACTGCAACCAAAGGCGACTCCACCTCCACTCTCTGAAGTCTGCCTCATCCTGAATCTCATAGCAGAGGCATCTGCCATCCTCAGTGCAAGCTCTGACAGCAATCAGGATCTCCAACTGTGTAAAGGCTCCCATCCACCGTGGGGCCACTAGCTCGGAAGGCGTGAACCACTCCTCTGTGAGTGCCTCCTGAATATCATCCCTCATAATCAACCCCCCTCTGAAGTGACTCAGCCTCTCCACCTGGATCTCCTCGGGGAGACTGCAGAAGGCCTGCCAGTCTCCAAAACTACGTGCTGGGCCTGCCGCTAAAGGTCCCTAGGCTAGACGAGGCCGAGAACCTAGCATATGACCCTGCTCTGTGCGAACCGCTGGGCTCCAGATGAGCGGTTGTCTGGCCCGCTCCTCAACACAACAAGGAGGTCGCTGAGAGAGCCCCGGTCTCAGCAGCTCCCAAGCTCTCAGGATGCTCAAAGCAAATCTGTCCTCCCATCCTCTACTGAGGCTTGTCCTCCTCATCTCTATGAAGATCCAGCAAATCTCTGGTGCCCAAGTGCCCCCTGCTGGGGGAGCCCGAGCCTGCAGCCGCTGCAAGAGAAGCTCTTTCCAAGGCTCAGCGCCTGGAAGCAGCCCTCGAACAATAAGCTTCCCCAATAAGGCTCTACTCTGATCGACTGGATCTATAATGCCCAAGCCTCCCTGAGCCAGCGGAAGTGTAATAACTGCCCATGCAACCTTTGCCCGGGCTGGCTGACCGTCCCGCCCAGACCAAAGAAAGTTCCTGATCAACCTCTATACTTGGCTGATGCAAGAGCTCGAGAAGATCCAGCAAGACGTAATGTACCACATGGTCGCTAACAGCACCTGATTTGCCACCACCACCCTCCCAGCCAAGGATAGTCGAGCTGTACTCCAATACAAAAGCTTCTTCCGAATGCTCAGAAGAAGCAGGGCAATCTGCTGCTCAGGTGACAAATCTAGTCCAATCTGGCATCCCAAATACCGCACTGCTGTGCCAGGAGGAATCCATCTAAAACCGGGGTCCGAGCTCCATGCCGGAGTGGGAGCACTACTGATCCAAAAGGCCACTGTCTTGCGCCAATTGATCAATGCTCCCGAAGCTGCACTAAAAACCTGGAGCGACTGCTCTGCCCGAAGAAGATTGGCCTCTTGGCCATGCAAAAATAAGCCCGTGTCGTCTGCAAACTCAGCATCGAGCAGGTCCTCCCCTCGGACTGGGAGCTGGAGTCCTCTCAAACCAACCTCCTCTGCCGTCAAATACATGCTCATAGCCTCCGCAAAGAAGAGAAAAAGAAAAGGGGCGAGGGGACACCCCTGATGGACTGATCTGGTCAGCTCAAAACTCGGCCCCCGTCCTCCTGACCACAACACTATCTTGTTTTCCCCCACGATGCATACAAGAAAAAACACGCTAAATCTGAAAAAACAGCAGTGCAGCTGAGCTCATACCTCTTTCGTTTCCTACCTACCAACTTGCTCACTCTCCGAGACTCGCTCTAATACCACTGTCAAATCCCCAAGGGTCTCCTCGTGGAGCAAACCTACTACAAGACCCGAAACCTGCAAAACAAAGCCATAAACCGTGAAGGGGGTGCAAGCCCGACTCACCACCCAACCATGACAGCCGTGGGCAAATTCCAGAAGACCTGGCTGTCCCCACCGAGCCACGAGCTAAGCTAACTAGCTAGACGTACCGACCAGTCTCTACTCCATGACGTCCCATACCGCCACGGAGCTACCCTCGCGGGCCTTGATTGCTGCTAGCCTCGGCTGCATGAAGCAGGTGCACGTCTGCACTAGATCCAGGCTCCTGACCGCGGGGCTCTCGCATAGCCCCACGAGACTCTGACTAACTGACTGACCCGGGCCACCCTTTTATAGGCTCTTGGCTGGTCATTGGGACAGCCGAGTGGAAGCCTTGTTAGCTGTGTGTGTGAGAGAGAGAGAGAGAGAGAGAACCAAGAATTTTTTTCATTTGCTACTCTTCGCAAGTGACGGGCAGCAGCCTAGGTGCAGCGCTTTTTTAAGCCCTCCTGTTTTTTTTTAGAACTCTATGTTTTTTTTTGGCGCTGAAGGGCTTCCCACGCGTTTTTTGACAGTAGCCCCCGTTTTCTTTTTTTAAACGCATGCAGCATGGCTTCGCATGGGTTTGAAACCCTTCAGCGTGGAAGTTTTTTTTAAGAAAAAAAAAAGGCTTCTCGTTTTCAGCACAAGCTTTTCGTCGAGTTCTCTTGCACCATCCCGGCCCTAGTGCTGGTGTCCATTTATCTCATTTCATTTCATTTCAATTTCAAGTTGTTATTAAGTTGTCCATTTCAAATTGTGGTATTAAGTTGTGCTATTACACGTGTGGGTGTCCAACGGAGTCTTTCCTACTTGACGGGATCGGTTTCAGAAGGAACTCAACCCTAAGCCAACAACTTGGGCACAATTCGAAGAAGTCTTCAAGAAGGAATTCCTCAAGAAAGAGGATGATTATGATGTTGTTGCCCGGTTTTCAGCTTTGACCATGACCTCGCAGCACCTCACTTATGAGGTCTACCTCCAGAAGTTTAGGGACTTGCAGATGAAAGCTACAAAGATGGATCCCACTACTCTTTTGGGATTCTTCGTAGCTGGTTTACCAGACTCATACCGTTTACAGGTTAAAAATAACAAATGCAAAACATTGGACGAGGCCATTCATTCAGCTCGTATCTATGATGATACAATTGTCTCTTCCAAGTCGAAACCCGTTACCGAGCAGGGGAACAAGCATAAAAGAAAGTTCTCCGCACCTATGGCTAACACGACTGAAGGAAAGTCTTCGGACCAACCTTCCAAGAATTCAAGTTCGACACCAGCGAAGAAGAAACGACTCCTTAGGGCTTTAAAGCTCAAGAAGAAAGGACGTTGTTTTATCTGCGAAGAAAAAGGACACATGCGTAACGAGTGCCCAAAGCAAAAGGGTGCAAAGACAAACGTAAGACCCAAGCCAAAGTAACCAGTTGTCTTTGACTGGTACGTCAATTACTGTACTTTCTCGCCCTAGTACTTGTTCTGATTGTCTGTTCAACTCTAAAGTATTTGGCTTGCATGATCTTCTCCGAGTTTATGGAGAAGTGAATGGTATTGGAATTAGGGTTACAGGAAAGCACACAAAGCTTGGAGAAGAAGAAGCAAGAATGCACACAACACAAAATGTATTAGATTGTGTCAATGTACAAAAGATAAGTTAGCCCTAGAAGGATGGGCGTATATACAGGCCGGGAAAAAAAACCTCCTAAAGAGGGAAAAAGTGCCCCGGCGGTCCTAAGTGTGTTCACACACATCACTGCCTATATATATATGGCAACAAATCCCCCCTGGGAGTGATGGTGTGAACGAGAGCTGGCACTCATGTATATAGGGGAGTGCCATGCTCGAAGTAGATCAGTCCACAAAGGGGAGCAAGCCCAAAGCTTTGCGGAAAGCTTTGAACTTCTCACGAGGAAGCGCCTTTGTGAAAAGATCGGCGAGGTTGTCCTGTGTTGGCACATAGGCCAAGCTGATCTCTCCTGCTGAGAGTCTCTCCCTGACATAGTGATAATGCACCTCAATGTGCTTTGTGTGAGCATGAAAAACTGGGTTTCTCGCAACTGCCAATGCACTCTGACTGTCAGTGAAGATAGAGGTGGCAGACTCTTGTCCAACACCCAAGTCAGCCATAAGCCGTCTGAGCCGCACACACTCAACCGTAGCTGTGAAAGCTGCCCTGTACTCAGCTTCACAACTAGAAGTGGCCACAGTAGGTTGCTTCTTGCTCAACCAAGATATGCATGAGCTACCGAGCATGAAACAAAAACCACTTGTGGACACTCTTGTGTCATAGCAACCAGCCCAATCTGAGTCCGAAAAAGCATGTAAATCTGGCGGCAACGATCCCCCCTTGGAATAAAACAATCCAAGATGTAAGGTGCCACTCAAGTAGCGAAAGATGCGTTTAACTGCCTTCCAATGCTGAGACCCTGGGCTATGCATAAACCTGCTCACCTGTGAGACTGCAAACTGAATGTCCGGCCTCGTAATGCATACATAAATGAGGCAACCAACAGCTGTCTGATAGAGTGTGGCATCAAAGCGATCTCCAACATCATGAAGACTCAACTTCAAACCTGTCTCCATTGGAGTAGCAATAGGCTTGCAGTCTTCAAGGCCAAATCTCCGCAGCAATGTCTTAATATACTTTGTCTGACACAAAGCAATATCTCCATCACACTGCTTAAATTGTATCCCCCAATAATGATGCAAACGCCCCAAATCTGACATCTCAAAAGAGGCATTCAAGTCAGCCTTAAAATCAGCAATATGACTCTCATTTGGTCCTGTGAGCAGCATGTCATCGACATAGAGAGCAATGATTAGATGTACATCATCCACACATTTAACATATAAAGTGCTTTCTGTTGGACTATTCTGAAAACCATGTGCAGTCAAATATGCATGTATCTTTTCATACCAAGCTCGTGGAGCTTGCTTTAAACCATATAAAGCCTTTTTCAACCTGCACACTTTGTTTTCCTGCCCTCTTTGAACAAAACCACGAGGCTGCGATACATACACCTTCTCATGCAAATCTCCATTCAAGAACGCAGTCTTTATGTCCAGCTGATGTACATTCCAACCATTATGAGCTGCCAATGCACAAATGCTACGAATGGTAGTTATACGACAAGTGGGAGCAAAGGTCTCATCAAAATCAATGCCCTTTTCTTGAGCATAACCCTTTGCAACAAGTCTAGCCTTATAGTGATCAACACTGCCATCTGGCTTTCGTTTCAATTTAAAAACCCACTTACATCCAATGGCCTTTTTACCAATAGGCAAATCATACAAAGACCATGTACCATTCTTCATTATAGCATCATATTCACTTTGCATTGCAGCCAACCAATTTTCTGAATTTTATGCCTCATCAAATGAAAGAGGTTCTTCCTCTTCATACATACTAGACACAGCCAAATCATAACAATATGATGCATAAGAGGCATGCTGAAAACCTGAACGAGTACGACTAGTCATAGGTACATCAATCTTACTATCACGCAAGGTTTGCACCAGCCATTTAGGCATACCTCTAGCCTGCTCATTTTCAGCCCTATCCTCATGAATTACATCCTGTAAATCTGCATCAGAAATAGGCTGATCTATGATGTCGTTTGAAATCTGCATAGGCTGAATATTTGCCTCATTAGGACTTACATTTGAATTCCCACCTGTAAAGAGAGGCAACAACGTATCAAATACATCCTGTGAGCTCACACCTGTCTCTTTGGTACATGTTAAGTTATAACAAGGGCTGCACAGCATCTTCCACAAAAACAACATCTCGACTAATCAAGATACGCTTTGACTGCGGATGATACAATCTGTAACCCTTGCTTTCAGCACTGTAACCAACAAAAATGCATTTGACAGTCTTATCATCCAATTTTCTGCGTTGTTGCACAAGCACTGAAGCATAGGCCAAGCAACCAAAGACACGCAAGTGACCAATTGAAGGCTTCCTGCCATGCCAAGCTTCGTATGGAGTAATAGACTGTAAGGCCTTAGTGGGACACCTCTTGAGTACATATGCAGCACACATGACAGCCTCAAGCCAAAATGCATGTGGCAAAGCTTGGCTCTTGACCATACATCGTGCCATCTCCATAAGTGACCTGTTTTTCCTCTCAGCAACACCATTTTGCTGAGGGATATACGGCACTGTACATTGGTGTTTTATCCCACGACTAGCCAGAAATGCATCAAACTCTTTAGACATGTACTCCCCCCCTCGATCAGAACGGAGGGTGTCCACAGTACAATTGGATACATTTTCAACCATAAGCATAAATTGTTTGAAGCACAAAAACACTTTGGACTTTGCCTTCAGTGGATATACCCATGCATGCCTTGAGTAATCATCAATGAAAGTCACGAAGTACAAGTGTTTACCAAATGACAGCGCACTGTCAAAATACCAACTGCCAAACATGCATCATGTACAGATGGGTCATACTGACAATACACGCTAAACGCCCATTCTGTATCCTGCACAACATTTGCAGAATCTGCATTTGTAGAAGCATCCGCTATTGTGGCTATATTTGACTCTTTCTTCTTTGCCTCTTTAGCCTTTAGCTTAGGGCAATTCTTAATGACATGATCATTTGCCTTACAATAGTTGCACCTGGTCTTTTTCTTGCCTTTATCAAGAGCCTTCTCAGACTTATTGTTGCTACCTGTGGAAGGAGAAGAAGTTGCAGACCTACTAATAGGAGAAGAAACAGTGGAAGGGGCTGCCTTACCACTTCTTCTCTGCCGCTGGGCAGCAATAAATGCTTGATCAACTGCACGCTGCCTAGCCCTGTTTTGCCTGGACTGCGCTTCTTGCAAGAGCTTGTTGACTAAAGTATCATACTTGACAGCATCAGGTCTGTCCTCATTAAGAAGTCTCCACGTGGAAGCAAAAGTCTGATATGTCTCAGGTAAAGCATCAAGAACAGTCTGCACAAGAGAATGATCAGGAATAATCTCACCTGCAAAAATCAACAGCGATTTTTGCCTCGTTACGACCTGCATACAAACCAACTAGAATATCCCAAGCCTGTTTTGTTGTTTTAGCTATACGAATATGTGGGGTAATGTTACGTTTGACAGAAAGTGCAATCAAGGCATGAGCCTGCGCATCTTTACCATCCCAACGAGCTTGTTCAGCAGTGGGTAAAATAGCAGCAACAGTAGAGCTGCTAGAACCTGCAACATCCTCAACAGATCCTACATCCATACAACCTGGACGTACATCCATACCCTACACAATGTTCCACACTCCTTTTGCAACCAAAACATGCTGCATCATGTATGCCCAAAGTGGGTAGTTGCTGTCTCTATCCAGTTTGTCTTCAGCAGCAGACAACATGCGAAATACATCATTGCCGTTATCAGCCATGGCCACTGACTGAAACTGATGCAAAAGCTACCTGTAATGAAGCAAAGACTGAACAGAAGACAACTTGTGCTATGTAGCATGGTCCACAATAGAACACGTATGCCTGTTTTGCAGAAAACTGCACTGTCGAAATTTCTGCAGAAAATGACGAAAACACCTGTGCAGAACTTGAAATGCAAAAACGGAGCCCGAAGCGACCTCAGATGCAAATTCTGAGAACACAAAGCTCTACGGGCTAATTTGCAGAGTATAGGGACTTGCAAGCGCTCGTGAAAACTCACCTCAATCGGAGAACGTGAGTCGGAGGGTGCTGGCGGCGTAGCCCTGGGAGCCGATGCCTGCTCTGATACCAATTGTTGGAATTAGGGTTGCAGGAAAGCACACAAAGCTTGGAGAAGAAGAAGCAAGAATGCACACAACACAAAATGTATTAGATTGTGTCAATGTACAAAAGATAAGTTAGCCCTAGAAGGATGGGCGTATATACAGGCCGGGGGAAAAAACCTTCTAAAGAGGGAAAAAGTACCCCGGCGGTCCTAAGTGTGTTCACACACATCACTGCTTATATATATATGGCAACAAATGGCCATAAGATTCACATTCTTCTAGACCCTGGGAGCTCACACAACTTTGTTAATTACAAACTTGTGCAGAAATTGAGTCTTGATACAACACCCAGCGATCATACCTATGAGGTACGCCTACCTGCGGGAAGGCAAGTATAGGATCGAAAGGTGGAGATGCTTCCAATCCACATTCAGGACTACAAAGATACTCTTGAATGCTATGTTATGCACCTAGAAAATGTAGACTTGTTATTAGGGATCGAGTGGTTTAAGACTTTTCAAGTCCAAATAGATTGGTCTAGTCATATTTTTTCTTTTCAGCATAAGGACACCCAGTATCGTATTTTAGGTAATTGTATTCATCCCTCTCAGGGACCTCTTGTAAATACAATTGATTTTGAAAATATAATGGATTCTTCTTTGTATACTGCTTTCCATTGTGTATTGATTCCACTTTCTTCATTTCTCATACCTTCCATGGATGTCAATGAATTAAGTGTGTTTGAAAGCAAAGAATTACAGAAGATACTTGATTCGTTTCAAGACGTATTTTCTAAGAAACTGCCATCGAGTTTACCACCTGAACGGGCCGTAGATCATCGTATTGACTTGATCCCTGGTGCTCATCCTGTCAGTATTCCACCTTACAGGATGAGCCAAGCTGAGGAAGATGAGTTGGCTAAACAACTCGAAGATTATTTGAGGATGGGCCAGATCCGTCCAACTAAATCACCTTGGGATACACCTGTGTTGCTTAGGAGAAAGAAGGACAATACCTGGAGAATGTGTATAGATTACAAGAGATTGAACAAGCTGACCATTAAGAACCGTTACCCTCTCCCTAGATCAGATGGATTAGCAGCGAAATATTTCACGAAGATAGATTTACGTACTAGCTATCACTAGATACGTATTCATGAAAGGCATGTCGAAAGAACCGCCTTTCGGACTAGGTATGGCCATTACGAGTTTCTCATATTACCTTTTAGTTAACCAATGCTCCAGTCCACTTTCCAGCAAATGATGAACGATCTTTTTCGTGAACATTTGGAAAAATTTGTGGTGGTGTTCGTGGATGATATTTTGATATATAGTCGTAGTTTGGAGGATCATGTTAGACACCTCACGATTGTCTTATCTATTTTAAGACAGAATCGACTATATGCTAAATTAAGTAAATATGAGTTCTTTATGACAGAAATCATTTACTTGTGACACAAGATCACTAGACATGGATTGAGCATTGACTATGACCGAGTTTAGAAGGTTTTGGACTGGCCTATACCGCGAACAGTGAAACAACTTTGTTCTTTTCTCGGTTTTGTTGTTTTTCTTCGAAAATCTATACGGGAGTACTCTCAGCTCACACTACCGATGACCGACTTATTGAAAGGTCGTATACGTAAGTCAAATCAGCCTATCACTTGGAATAACGATTTGGATATGGCCTTCAAACTTTTGAAAGATAAAGTCAAGGAAGCACCTATCTTAGCATTACCTGGTCCTAGTCAGCCTTATGTTCTTGAAACTGATGCCAGTGACTATGCTATCGGGACTGCTCTATTTCAAGATGGTAGACCGCTTGCTTTTGAAAGTAAAAAGCTAGACGACACTCAATCTCGTTGGCCAACCCTTGAGAAGGAGCTTTATGCTGTGATTCATGCTCTCAAGGTTTGCAGACATTATTTATATGGCTCCAAGTTTGTGGTATTGACTGATCATCAGTCAATCAAGTATGTGTGTGATGCGGATGATTTGAGAGGAAGGAAAGCTCGTTGTGCTGAGTTAATGCAAGATTTTGATTTTGAGATCCGTTATCGGAAAGGGTCCATGAATAGTGTTGCAGATGCGCTTAGTCGAATTAGAGAGGTGAATACTTTGTCATTCATCGAGATTTCTACTGACTTATTTCAGTCATTGAGAGGGCTTTGCAAGACTGATAGTTATTTTGGTCCATTTTGGCAGAAGATCCAGGACAGGAGTTCATTGATTGACCAAGACTCAATGACTGAGCAGTCTACCATTCAGGCTGCAAGAGGCCAGTGGATGATTCGGAAAGGTTTACTATTCCGTAATGACAAAATTTGTGTAGCACAGATCCCGGACATTAGGTCCAAGATTCTTAAGGAGTGTCACGACGCCCCTTCTGCTGCACACCCTGGGGTACACAGGACACTATCGTTAGTGAAACACACTTTTTATTGACCAAAGATGAAAGGGTATGTAGAAGATTATGTTCTCAGGGTCAAATTTGTCAGGCAAATAAAGTTGAACGCTTTAGACAGGCTGGGTTGTTGCATCCTTTGCAAATCCCATGTAATAAATGGGAAAGTATTTCCATGGATTTTATTACCGGATTGCCAAGAACACATCAAGGCCACGATTCTATTTGGGTTGTGGTAGATCGCTTGACAAAAATGGCTAGATTTTTACCGACCCGGAAGACTATTATAGCTACGCAATTAGCACGGCAGTTTATTGAGCAATTGTTTAGACTGTACAGGTTACCGCAGGGAATAGTCAGTGATAGGGACTCTAAGTTTACGAGTGATTTTTGGAAACTTGTTTTTGAGAAGTTGGAAACAGCTTTGAATTTGAGTTCCTCCGATCAGCGCTACTATGGACCTTTTCAGGTATTGGAAAAGATCAGTGAGGTGACCTATCGTTTGAAGCTACCAAATCATTGGAGGATTCACGATGCATTTCATGTGAGTCTACTTTGACCTTTCCATGGGGATATGCCTAAGGATGTATCAAATGAGGCTCAGCCGGAAGTGGAGGAACTTGATAAGGTTCTTATTCCCGAGCAAATACTGGCACATAAGGAAAGAAAGGTACGAGGTAAAGTTTCCCGTCACTATCTTGTGAAGTTCAAGAACTATTCACCGATGGATGCGAAGTGAATGGAGGAGGGTGACTTAGCAGGTTCACCTCAGGTATTGCAGCTTTAACTTGATGCCTTTGAGTTGGAGCCGACTCTTGCTACGACTCATGCAGGTTCAACACAGCATAGGTCTGGAGCATTGCCTGATGCTCAAGAGGGGGGTAGCACCTCCGCTCCCTTGATACAGACAGGCTCAGTTGTCATCTAGAGGTCGCTTGGTGCAGCTTCTGTCTCACCCGAAGGTACTGACAGCAACTGACAGTACATCTGCTTATGGGACTTCTATGACATATGTGTACTAGTCACATTAGATGTTGTGGTTGTGTATGGTTCACAGTGGTATACAACTTGGACTATTACTACACCATTGGCTTGTAGTGAATGTTGCTACATATGCATGGCTCAGAGAGATTGGGACGTTGATCTTGCCATATTGTACTTTTCACTTTTAGTTGGATCACATGGCTGATATCAATGTGGTTCTGCTTTGGACGTCTTGCTGTATCACCAAAATGCAATCGAGGACACTTGCCATTTTTCAAGAGGGGGATATGTCACAACCCTGTGAATTTGTGCAGCATAAGTGTGAGCATGGTGGTCGATGAGCAAGACACATTTTTTTTTAATGTTCACACTTGGGACAAGGGAACAAAGGTTTTAAAAACTAATAAAACCGAATGTGTGGAGGGGACAAGGGGACAAAGGTTTTAAAAACCTTTTAACTAAAAGAATACCCCTTTTAAAGTGAATCGTGGTCTTTTTAGAGGAGCCCACACTATTATAGGAAGTGCTGGCTTTTTGGACTCGTGGGTTGGAAGGGAACGTGGAGAAGAACAGTCCACATTATGCTATATGCAAATGATATTATTCTGGTCTCTGAGTCGCGAATGGGACTACAGCACCATCTCCATGTACTCGATGACTTCTGCACACAGAGGGGGCTTACAATGAACCTTGGGAAAACCAAGGCCCTGATTTTCCACACCTCAAGGCCGGTTCGACGACAAGCCATCGTCACACTAGCAGGAGGACAGGTAGATGTGGTAGACTCATATGTGTACCTCGGGATTACATTTACGACACCGCCAGGAAGATTTACTATGGCACAAGCAGCCAAGGATAGACTCACACGAGGGTATGCAACTCTGGCCATGCTAGAGAGACAGTGTCACCAGGCACACTTCCAGGAGCCCCGCACAAAGGGGTGGTTGTTTGACACACTAGTCACCCCTGCTTTGATGTATGCTGCAGCAGTATGGGCACCTGGGCTCGCCACCTCCACACGGTCTCAGATAGAGAGGCCTCAGATCCTCATGCTCTCACGGATGATCCGCAACAAACCCTCCGTCCCACATGACATTGTCTGGACGGAGTTTGCTGCACCTCCTATGCTAGTAGAGGCCCTCTTCCAGACGATCTGCTTTATACAAAGGATCAGAGATATGCCATTAGATCGACTCTCACATAGAGCTTTTGAGGCGTCTAGGCAGCTCGCAGAGAGTGGAGATAGGAGATCACGGTATTCACAGATGATACAGTGGCTCACTCAACATGGTCTTGACATAGATCACCTGCCACCTTTCCAGTATGATTTACATGCACCACACTCCAGCTCTCTCACAGTGAGAGGAACAAAGTCCTTCGGTAGGATTTATGGCAGCGATAAACTCAAGAGACTTGGATTACACCTAGTCAGCCTCTACCGCCAAAGATGCTATACTATAGAGATTAGTTTATGCGTATCTCAGCGGATGGATTCATACAAAGACCTGGATACATGGATGTGTACAATGCCCGAGTGGTGATTGGCCAGCTCAGAGTGTCATCACACCAGCTTGAGATTGAGGCAGGTAGGGCAGCACGGATCCCCAGAGCAGAGAGGATATGCAAACTATGCCAGGAGGAGGTTGAGAGTGAGGAACATTATGTATGCAGATGCAGAGCATATAGTGTCATTAGAGAGAGATACACCACCATCTTCAGTGGACATCCCTCACTCCGCCGGATCATGGAGTCCGCAGACCAGCGCAAATTTGGCCAATTCTTGCTAGAGAGACAACGCCACAGAGAGACTGCTACGGACTCATACCACAAGGAGAGGTGGGCGACAGCTCCAGCTCACTGATTTCTTCCAGAGATCTATCCCAGTGCCTACCCTGACACGAGAGGGGGTTACACTTCAGCGCGCTACGGACCTCCGAGCCAGACGGAGACCGAGAGCACCACGCTACCAGACTCCCAGAGGGAAATCACAAAGATACGGGCTTGACATCAACACCATATCCAGGAGCGGCTAGCTCACTTACACTCACACCGGAGATCATGCTCCGAGGTATTTTTGCCTCGCCATCGCGTATGTATCACATATTACACCCCCATTATGGTATTGGTTGGAGCTAGACAGATCTGCATTGCATTCTTGTATACCCTGCACATATAGGTTGCATACTGAGCCTCTAGCAGTAGTGCTCCATCCATCACACCCCCCCACTAGCTCAGTACTTTCATAGTTTATTTCATGTTCATTTTGTCCCTTTTTTTTGTTCTGTACATCCAGAAGACATTGACAGTTGTACATTGATTTGTCTCATAGGTCGAGTTCGGCCTCTAGTAGACGTTAATACAGCTTTCTTTCTTTCTTTCTTTCTCTCTCTCTCTCTCTCTCTTGCGAAGAGTCTACTGCAGCATACACACGCATGTGCTTTGCTCTTGGAAAGGGTGGGCAGCTGGACTGCAGCTACACGCAGGAGGTTTGGTGCTTGGGAAAGCTGCCGACTGGCTGGACTGCATGCTGAGGACATACAGGACAGAAACAATCTTCTCTCTCTCTCTTTGGCGACGGCTGGACTACACGTGGACTGGGCTGTGGAGAACCGGCAGTCTGCAGGTAAACAATTCTCTCTCTCTTAGTGAGAAGGTTAGCGGCCAGGACTGCAGGACAACAGGTCTCTCTTTCTCCCATTTTCTCTCTCTTTTCGTGAGTTGTTGGACTGCAAGGGCAACACCCGAAGCTACACTCGGGTTGCAAGTGGAGGTGTGGGCTGAAGCCTTTCTTCTGTGCGGGCAGAGATGGGCGCTGCACCGATAGTGATAGAGGCTCTATTCCAGACAGTGACATACTGCCATAGGCTATGGGAGCTTCCACTTGATAGATACCCCTGGCTAGCCCTGGAGTCCTCGAGACAGTTGACACTTGAGGGAGATACAGAGTGCTGGTATGCACAGGTAGGCACTTGGTTTGGCATGCACGGTATGCACTGTGCAGATGGAGGCACTCCCCCCCTAATAGTACAACAAAGAGGCCCCGTCATTTGCTCTCAGTCGCACAGAGCGGAACAGGGTTATCAAGAGGGACATTGTTAGACTGGATACTCAGAGGACATGGAGTTCACCTAGTCGTCCACTGGGGACGAAAATGGCCTTCTACGGAGATCACCTCCTATGCCTGACAGAGGATGGGTTCATCATCCGTCCATGCTACATGGACATACACCTATCCTTTGGGGTGAGATGTGCGATCGGCCAGATCCGGCGTCCGCACCTCGTCCCACCAGCTGAGAGTGGAGACTGCCAGATATGGGCCTAGGGCGGCCACACCAGAGGACAGGATATGCCAGCTCTGCCACACAGAGCCCGAGACAGAGGACCATTACATATGCCGATGCCCTGTATACTATGAGATTCGGGGGAGGTTCCACAACCTCTTCCGAGTTGGGTTCGGGACCACTTTCCAGGATCATGGACTTCTCGGATCAAAGATGCCTGGGACTTTTTCTTCTAGAGCTCCGCAGACACAGGGAGTCCTTAGTGAGATCCAGATCAGCTGTACTTGCTCGAGGACCAGCACAGAGAGCTCTCACCAACTTCTTCTATACCAGCACTCCGAGGGCCGATCCACCCATCATACCCAGACCACAGGCTAGTGTAGGAGCTTGGGCCGAGAGGTGTGACACTCGACAGAGCCACTGAGTTATGCAGAGCTTGACGCCCCAGACCCCATCGCCCTCGCCCACGGCCACGCCCGGTCTCCCATCATCGCAGGACCTTCTCGCGCCAGCTCAGTTTTACCACCTTGAGCACCATGTCACAGCAGCCCATGAGGGATGTATTAAGGTGATATGAGAGCTCTCTGCTCATGTACCTAGATCAGATTTTAAAGTTCTAGATTTTTTGTTATCTTTCTTTATTACTATTTTGTACCTAGGATGATGTACCTCATGGATATGATGTAACCTTTTGGTCTCATAGGTCATTTTGGCCTTTTGAAGACATTAATACAACTCTCTCTCTCTCTCTCTCTCTCAATCGGTCTTGGTGAAGATAGAGATTGAGACAAGGATGATGGCTGCTCTGGTCACACACATGCGAGCCCAAGGAGTACATAGCTTCTCTTTCTTCCAGTCAGAGGGCTGTTCGGGGGTTCTTCTCTCGGTTCCTTGTGAGAGGAGGAATTTGCAGCCCAAGAGAGCAGAAACAGGAGCAACAATCAAATGTTTCAAGAAGGGTTCATGGACTGTTTCATGGCTTGTTTTTGGCTATGTGCATGGGCAAATTGACCGTGTTTACACGGCCTCATGGATGTACTATCTTGGCTGATTAGAGGTGAATAACAATGTGGTGTTTTTGGGCACAGGGCTGTGTGAAACATCTATGCTAAGAGGTCCAGAGGACTGGCAGTTTAGGCAAGCATATGTATAAGCCATGAATGGCCATGATGTGTTCAGTTTAACTCTTCCATTGAATTTGAATAAAGAAAATACCGAAAGGGGCGCCCAGCTTTGGGGCCAACAGGTGTCACTGTTCTTTTTGTGTAGGAGCACTCTAGCTCCCTTTTATCTGTCTTATTTGCTGGATTACAACTATGTTTGGGTGACTGCTAGTCTACCGCACTTTGGTTTATACCAGAGGCCGGTTTCACTGAGCAAATTAGGGTTGGTAAGACCAACTCCCGAAAAGCGAGAATTCGTGGGAATTCTCGCCTCGTCACACCACACCATCAAGTCAAATTCTCCGGACATGACCTTTTGAAGAAACTGGTAAATAGAATACGTGGTACACCTGCGGCCCTCAGTCTCGATTGGGCCCCTCATTGGAAAGAGAAATAACTACTTGGTTTGGGAGAGTGGTTCCAATGGCAGAATAATGATCTCTAAAAGCAAAAGTTGAGGGTTTGAATCCCATTTTCTCTCCCCTGAATTATGTCATGTGCACAGTGGGTATCTACCGTGTGCTATACGCATGCTAGACTAGTTTCGAGGCTTGGGGAAGCTTGGAACTAGGCAGGCTGATTGACGAGCTGAGTTAGGGAAATACTAACGGGCGGGCACCCAAGTATGGACGGGCGGGCGGCCAAGTGTGGACGCCCGATGACCGGCCAAGAGCCTATAAAACGGTGGCCAAGGTTAGTTATTGTAATATAGAGAGTCTCGCGAGTTTGTGAGAGCTCTATGGTCTTGGAGCCTGGATCTAGTGCAGACGTGCACCTGCTTTACGCAGCCGAGGCCGGCAGCAATCTCGAGGCCCGCGAGGGCAGCTTCGTGGCGGTATGGGACGCCACAAGGAGGAGATTGGTCGGTACGTCAACCTAGTTAGCTCATCTCGTGGCTCGGTGGGGACAGCCAAGACTGTGGGCTTGCCCACGGCTGTCATGGTTGGGAGGTGAGTCAGGCCTGCACCCCCTTGCTTGTTTGTTGTTCGTTTGTTTGCAGGATTCGAGTTTCGAACCAAGATCGATCACGAGGGGATCCGTGGGGATTTGACAAATTATGAGAGTGAAACGAGTTGTTGTCTTGTCAAATCTGTTAGAAGTCATCTCCTGTCCAGTTTTATACACCAGGGCCTTTGTTGTGGGTGTGCCCGCCCTTATGAGGTGTTTTATCATTTTTCCTCACTCCCCGCATTTTTCCCCTATTTTTTCCCATTTTTCCGTGGTGTGGATGGATCCAGATGCTTGGCAGGAGTCCATGGGGCTGGCCGAGTGCACCCCATGGCTGGCCGACCTGTTTTACACAGTCGTGTAGGTGCTGGTGGCTGGCCGACTTGGTCCTTCAGTCGTGGAGGCTACTACTACTGGCCGACTGCTTTCTGCAGTCGTGGAGAGCCTCTAGCACAGGCTGACTGCATCTATGGGGCATATAAATATTCCCCATGCTCCCCACTACTTTTGTATCGTATTCGGGATCTTCTTGTGTATATCAGAGCAGAGTTACACGCCTACATCTCTCTCTCTCTCTCTTGTGCTGTTTTTCTGCCTGCGTTTTTTGCTCGTGTTCCCAGATCTGGTCATCATCTCCACTGCGTATTCTGACATGGTATCAGAGCCCTAGGCTCTAGATAGGTCTTGGGATTTGTGTGAGCAAGAGGGCGACTGTTGTGTGGCTGATTGGTGGACTGTTTTGGACTGTTCGGGAAGAGGAGAAGCAAGAGGAAGGCGGGATGATTTGCTGGACAGCCACTTGCAGGTTTTAGTTCTTCTTTGTTCCCACCCACCCACCCTTTTCAGAGGACATCCCCGCAATGGCAGATCTGTTTGAGATGGCCGAGAGACATGTGAAATGATGGAATCTGTTCTGGAGTCTTACGACCTCGCCGATTTCGTCGTTGGTGGTGTTCCACGGCCGGAAGTAGAGGAAGGGGAGTTACCGTCAACCCGAAAGGACCAGGAGGCCCAGACACAGATGTGGGATCGTGTCAACGCCAGGGTCCGTTCGTTTATTTTCCTCAACTGCACACCGCAGGTAATCAATCATGTAAAGCACATGACGCTGGCCAGAGGTATATGGCAGCATTTGGCCTCACTTTACAACAGGGTATCGCCCATGAAGAGGATTTCCTTGGAAGTACAGATGCGGGTTATGAGCCCTGCAAAGTCGTCGACAATGCGGGAGCATATTAACAAGCTGCAGGCTCTTCAGCAGGAAGTTCTTTAGGCTGGGAAGGAGATATCGTCAGAGGACATGGCCATCACGTTGCTGTCACATTTGCCCTCTTCGTACTCAGCATTTTACTCCTCTTTGATTACCAGTGGTGGCAGGCTCAGCACCATCACGTGGGAGGAGCTTGTGCCCATGGTCTTGGACCAGGAGGAACGATTCACGAACCCTCCTCAGGGTGGAGGTTCGGAGGCCTTTACTGGCCAACGGTTGAAAGGCCGTAGCTCGGGCAAAGGGAAGGGGAAGGCTTCATCGAAGAAGTCTTCTGAGAAGAAGTCCGACGTTGACCGCGAGAAACTGAAGGCAAAGCGGACCTGTAATGATTGTGGCGAGAAAGGCCACTACTGGAGGCAGTGTCCCAAGCGGAAGACCGAGAAGGGTGAAGACTCCTCAGCAACAATCATGAAGACTCCGGCTTTTGTGCACCTGGAGGTGATGGACACCGATGTTTCATTTTCTTCAGGCAGGGAGGAGATTGGAGGACTCTCCGGAATGGATACTCGGGAGTGGATTCTCGATAGTGGTGCTTCCAGGCACATGACTCCTTCCCGTTCCGGTTTACAAGATCTCTGCAGGCTTTCTGGTCATATTCTTACTGGGGATACGTCCACTATCCCAGTTCACAGTGAGGGCAGGATGGAGATAGTTCCCGATGGCATAAGGGGGAAGCATTAATGTAATGTCCTCGACATCTATGATTTCTTGAGGAGTAACTAACTGGTCTGTTCCACCCAGTACTTCCTTAAGTCTACTGACATGCAGGATGAACTTTCACATGAGAAGACAAATCCAATTCATATGCAACTGAACCAATCCGTCGTGTAATACGAAATGGTCCACAATATCTAGGGGATAATTTCGGAGATCGAC